>NW_005054543.1:479083-496306 GCF_000277835.1 Geospiza fortis | reverse complement strand
ATTCCTGCTCATTAAAACTCACTTATTTAGACTTTAGCAATGGTAAATGTAACCAGCCCTGGAGGAGTGTCACAGTGCTTGGAAATGGCACATTAAGCTTCATTTACCCAGCTACACTGGAAGGCAGAGGGGGAAGGGAAAAATACAGTGATGGTCCATAACAAAGCTCAGAAGCTTTTTGAAGCTGCATTAAGAAAATGACAAATCTTACAAAGAGAGCCATAAAGATTCCTCAAGTACAACAGTTCGGCAAGGAGCTATTTATCATGGTTTGTTGAAAAGACTCCTACGTTTGATACTATTGGACTGTGAGAGATGATTATTAAATGTAATTACAGAAATAGCACAGAAATAATAGTTTATTGCAGAGCATAAGCAACGCTGTATTAACAAAGAGGAGTGGGGAACATGTTCAGCATTTGCAATGGTATCATTAGCTTTTCTGGGAACACATACACAAATGTATACACATTTGATTCCATGTTGGCTTCTACTAACCAGAATTATCCTTCAAGAATTTCTGATCTGGGTCAATGAATCCGTCTATCTGTGGAGTGAGGAAACAGAAGCCAAAGTGGGTTTCTATTTGGGTGTCAGCTTTTATTCCTTTTCTACTTAACACAGATTTATTAAAAAACAATCACAGCCTGCTGTCCAGAAATACTGCTTGCATTTGCTTATTAGCAGCTCCGTAATAGATACATTTTTGCTACAGTGCTGCCATTTGAAGTGAATGATTTATTTAGAGCACGCCAGTTATCACGAGATTCTCCACCTTGTAAAACAACAAGTTTTGATTTCTTATTGTTACCTGCAGGAATGAGTTTAATTTCTATTAGACTAACACCTCAGCATGTTTGCTTGTGTACCCAGCCATCAATTTTACCTTTTCTTTTTGCTGCAAAGTGATTCCACCCAATTCTTTTCACTCTTGAATATATCTGCCACTCACTTCTTGTGCATTATTGTCCATCTTGGTGAAACCCCTTTTATTAAAACCATACAGTTCTTTCAGAGAGCTGATTTGGGGTAGGTATCCACACTTTTCCCAAATCACAAAGACAAACATACTTAGAAGCACAACTTCTTAAAACTGGGACTGTGGTTTGTGCCAGCAAGCAGGGCAAAAAACCAACCCTATCTCAGCAGTTCAAAAGTTCCCTTCTGGCCCACCAAGTTTTAGGCTAAATTAACTCTGCTACTGGCCCAAGACTGAAATATTTTGCAAAACTCTATTTTGGAAAGAAGGCATTCTTTCCAAATGACAGATGGGCTTTATTTATTTTTGGGTAAAAGGAACAGCTTAACACAGGTTGGGAACATGGGAGAGCATCCTGGCACATCAAGACAAAGGCTGAAAGCATCTGACGTACTGAGGAGATGCAGAAATTATCATCACAAGACCATGCACATGTTCATGAATAATGTGGTGCACACTGACCCCTGCTCCTCCTTCAGCAATGAGCTGTTTTGGAGCAGGAAATGCAGCCAGTAGTTTTGAAGCTCAGCAGCTTCCTTTAAGCATCTGTGCTCCCTCTTTAGTTCGTTGTATAACGACAGCTTAATGTTTTACAGGCGAGGCTGCACTCAAAGACAGGAGCTGCGTGCACTCAGCTGAAAGAAAGGGGTGAGGCTGTAAATCAGGTACAAGAGAAGAAATCAGTCTACCTTTAGGCATTCCCATTTCTGGGTTTTGTTCAAAGCAGCATTTTCACATTTTCTAAAGACTCATAGGTTACATTTTCAAGGGGTTTGAACCTAAAAAACTTGTGGATAGACTGTTAACAAAGATTTCCAACCATGCTGCAGAGTCCTTGGGAGCTCAGTATTGCTTGTATTGAGATGCTTAAGAAAAAAATCCCTCTAACCATCTATCTGCATCAGGCTATACACAAAGGCATTTGGGAAAGTCTCCCCTGGTCCTACGCATCACTGGTATAAAAGAAAACAAGTTTTCCTTTTGAAGGTTTTTGACTCCTTTGTAACAGACAAATCATTGCTGCAGCACTTTCCAGCTGACAATTATCTCGCCATAATAGCTGTAAAAAATAAAATAAAATCAACACGGATGGAATTCCAAGTAGGAGACCTAAATTAAACTTAACTATATTCGTAAAACTGCACCTCTGCTCAAAGTTGCTCTGCACACTACACATATGCCAGGATCTCTTAATCTGCTGCTGATGTGCTGCATATTGCAGTCGTGTGCAATTACATTTAGCTATAATTAAGAACAATTACTACTTTTATTTCTCCACTTGTTCTTTAAAAAGCACAGTTGTAATAAAACTTCCCCCCCTCCCTTTTTTTTAAAGGTGAATATAATTATGCATCCCTATAACATCTCAAATAATTAGTTTCTTCTGGAACAATTTTCATTCTAACTGTCAGATCTGCCATCTATAGATCTAAGTCAATAGAACACATTGTAAAAAAAATTCTATTATTAACCTTTTTTCACCCCATAAATCTGCAAAAGAATTTGAAGAAATTGAGGAATTCATTGCTTAAAAATTGAAAGACCAAATGCAACTAACTCCCCTTCCCCAGCAATACCTTCTTAATCATGCTGAAACATTATTATTATTATTATTGTGCTAGCTAACTATAATAATAATAAATTAAAGCTGGATATAAAGGTATTTGGCACCTCTCTATATTTTATAGGCTACTTTCCAGCCCTATTCTCATAAAAGAATCTCTCTACTGTATCTTTGTTTAGAATCTTCCCGTGATTACTAACCATGCAGACTGCAGGGAAAAGTAATTAAGTTTAATAGAAGCCACCCTCATTTTTGAAGCTGCCCTCAATTTAAGCCATAGAAGGAGAGTAATTAAATTTAATGCGTGCCACAGCTTTTAAATGAAGATATGGCATGTAAAATTCTCTCACTCTGTAACACGTCTTTTCTGAACACTGCAAAATAAGTGTTGTGATGCAAAGATAGCAAACTACAACCACCAAGTGATGTTAAGCTTTCTTTTTCTACTGGCCATCTCTTCCAAAGGGAGAGGAACAGCTTATTATTATTTGTGTAGGTTAAGAACAATGTAATCTAAGTCACTGGAACTGGGAAGCCTGCAGTGGTTTACCCGTCCTCTGCCCACATTATCTGCTCTGATTAACTTTAGATGAAACTTGCAGCAGGGCCCAAATTTTATATGTTTTTAACAGATGTAAGAGGTTTCCAACTACAGCACGGACCTCTGTACAGACATTGTTTACCAAGATCCTCCACCAAACTAGCTACAGTAGAAGCAGGAACTAATGACAATAATTTCCAGATAAAGCCCCAGATTTCCCATGTACGACTTCAGTCTTAAGTCACCAGAAGAAAAAAAAATTAAATTAGATAAGGCTTAGTTATTTTCCCAAAAATTGTCATACTACTTTCACATAAAAATTCAAATTGCAAACCAGGACTAGTGAAAATATTTCACCCTTGCAAAGAGGAATTTATTGAATGAGGAGCTCTGAGACTGAAAGAGAGTCATTTCCCTTCCCCAGCACTGCAGGTTCCCTCTATATGTATAAACAAATGCTTCCTTGCAGAGAATCACAGAAGTTTCACCAACTGATTTAATATAAGCAAAGAATTTAAAGGCTTGAATTACTATGCAAAAGGGAATATAGATGCCTGACAGTCTTTGTTCAGAAGGTTAGACCAAGATACTAAATTTATAATTGGTTCACAAATGAACTCCCAAACTTCCATGCAGCCTCCTCTCCTGAACAGATATTAGTGCCTATTACTGGGCTTGAACAAAACTTCTGTGCTGAAAATGAGACCAGACTTGGAAAGACAAAGCCTAAGACAAATTTTCAAAGGTCTTTGGGTGCAAAGGCTCCCCCAAAAATGAAGGGAGTGGAAAGAAATGAGAAAGAAAAAGTAGGGGAAGTAAAAGAAGATAGAATAAATAAATAGATTCTCTGTTTCAGTTTTAAAACTCACCACAAATTTGCTGTGTACTTTCTCAAGAGAGAGGTTCAATGAAAAGAATGAAGAAATGAATCTGGCATTTATTTCTTTACCAGACTATCAAAAGTGAACTCCCATCATAGTAAACAAGAGGCAACCGTGGTTTCATGCCTGTCTCCCTGACAAAACCCATGATCCTCTATCCACTAATCCATCGATTGTCCAATAGGCAGAGCCACACTTCAAATCTTGAAGCCACTGCTAATATAAGTTGCAAGCAATTTGAGAAAAAGAGAGTGAATTTGTAGCTATTTTTAGTTTGAATGAAAGAAGATATTTGTTTATCCATATCATGACTAAAAAAAAAGTTGGATTCTTTTGGTTTTAATGTAACAAAATAGTGACAAAATTGCTGTTTAAATTCTAATTTTTACTCAATTATATATTAAAGTGATCCTACCAGATGCTGGAACTGAAGCGATATGATTTTGCTATATTTATATCTAAGCTGCAAAACATTTCAACATTTACAAAGAGAAGAAAGTTCTCTGCTAATGCCAGGAGAAGAATAAACTCAAATGCCATTGCACATGATGGCTCTTAATAGCTGGCACGGGGAGAAGAGAAATGTCTCTACAACAACAGTGTTAAGGAGACGTGTGGCAAATATCGCATCACAACAAGAAAATTTTAAAAAAGGGTTTGTGGAGAGTGTTAACACGAGGACATA
Source organism: Geospiza fortis (assembly GCF_000277835.1). Lineage (NCBI taxonomy): Eukaryota > Metazoa > Chordata > Aves > Passeriformes > Thraupidae > Geospiza > Geospiza fortis. The sequence goes on along the minus strand of NW_005054543.1, from coordinate 491,656 downwards.
ACATCCACATGCTCTCAAATGCTCGGGATGGATGCAAACCGAGGCAAGCAGTGGTCTATTTCCTCCTCTCCCCTAATCTGAAATGCCTCTTCCCATCCAAACCACCTGCTGTTCATGCCTTCTGCTTTTCTCACACATTTCCCAATCAATACTTAGGCCCTTCTGCTGCTGGCTACCAAAAAGACAACTCCCACTCTCCTCTAATATGCCCTCAGGAGCTTCAGCAGAAATGTGGGTTGTGGACTGGCTGGCCAGAAGATTAGGGAGAAAAAATTAAACCAAACGCAAAATCAAATCTTCAGGAGCCTCCGTCCTCAATTCCCACCCACAGGGAATGCTGGGCTAAAATACAGCCCCCATCCCTCATCTCATCCTCTCTTTGAAGCTCTGGGTCTCGTGGGGTCCTGCTGCAATTGGCAAGTGCTCCAAATGTTGGTGGGATGCAGCTCAGCCTGTGATGCCAGAGCAGCAAGGCTACCCCAGGGCACCAGCATGCGCCGCTCAACTGGTTAAAAATTGAAACAGAGCAAACGGGAAATTTTCTGACAAATGCTTGGAGATTATGGAGCACACATTACAGCTGTAACCACCCACAGTTCCCTCCTACAGAACAGAAACACTGACAGCAAAAGCCATTCACTGCAGAAGCTGAAAAATAACAAAAAAATGCAGCAGTGAGAATGAAATTGAAGCCTGTAGGTATTTTCTGCAAGAACTTCTGCAAAGAAAGAGGGGAAGTTTGCAAGACAAAACAGAAGAGAAAGCACAGTCTTGGTTTGCAAGTTCACAAGATGTGCCAGGACTGGTCTGCAGACCTGTACTAGTGATGGTGTTCATCACCCATTTCTTACTCAAGAAGGAAATTATATTTCTGTAATTTATATAAAATTATGTACTGTAAAGTGGTGCAATAGTGGGCGGGAAGGGAAGGACAGCTTCTTCTTTTTGTTATTAAAAATAGCTAAACTAGACAAAACCTCAGATAACCTATGTTAACAAATTTTCCAGGTCTCCGAGGACAATGGAGAAAAGAGCAGGGATTCAATGTGGCATTCAGCAGGGAGAAGGGCTCAGCCTTCTGAAATGGTCTTGAGAAAGAAAAATATAAAAGATAAAATAAAAGCAAAAGTGTATGCTTTCCACCATGGAACTAATTTTTTGTGTTCACTACTTGCAGCGATCATTCAGCTCTATGGATCAAAAAAATCCTACTGCTACCAATGTGCGTGGTCAATCAGCAGGATATTCTGTTTCAAATATGAGATCTGAAGTTGTTTCTTTGATTCTTTTTCAAAAGTGCGACATAATTTCCCCCTTCTCCCAGTGCCAATCATGTTCAGGTAAATGTTACAGCTTCTGCAAGTGCAAATTAAAGACAATTATTACCTGGCTAACCTACTCCATCATTAAAATTCCTGGCACAACTCATTTGCCCGTGGAGTGGAGATTTGCTGCTATGATATTCACTTGAGTAGGGAAATGCTCATCTTTAGATGCTGTGGACATGCTGATTGTTCTGATCAAAGAAGACAAAAATGGAAGTGCTTATTTGCCCCTGTAGGAAGGAGCACTGCAGTGTAAGTGGAAGAATTTATTTTCACCTTAGTCACTAATGCTATTTGAAGGAACAGCTTCCACCTGTTCCAAAAATAGCATCACAACACACGTGTGTTTAGGAAAATTAAAGATTTATCTTTCTGGTACCAGGTTCTTGCATTGGCCACACCAGCTGCATGAGGGAAAAATAGGACCAATGAGTTAAGGGTCTTAATAGAAACACCTTAGGGGTACTGTACTTCCAACTGATATTAGGGGCTCCTTATGTATGAGATCCAGCTCAAGTCATTGCACCTCCATGGCAGGTGGAAATTGGGTGCCGCTCTCAGAGCTTTAAACAAATCCATGCCAAAGAGAAAAGTACTGAGAAACAGGAAAAATAACAATCAGCAGAAGTCCTTTAAAAGCAATCTCAAATGCAGAGAACAGAAACCTCCAGCCCAACCCTCCTGTCCGCAGCAGACAGCTGAACAACAGCTTATTTCCAGATGGGGAGTCTGTATTAGTGAGAACTCCCTACAGTTGCTTTGTATTATATATAAATTATAGCCTCTTTGTTCCAGAAGCAACTCTTTTTGTTGCATTTACAGACAGCACAGAGCACAGCTACGGCTTTGAGGTGTTGCTGTAAATGTTTCAATAGGAAAAAAAAAAAAAAACAGAACCAAACAAGGAATGTTTCAACAGAAGCAAAAATTTCCTTATTGAAGTATTACCCTATTTAAAATCTTTACTTGTTTAGTTTAAAATTTTATAGTAGACACAAAAGGACAGGGACATTTTTCCCCAGCTCAATTTTTCAAGAAGGAGGGGAATCAGAGCAGTTCTGCCATCCTGCTGAGAGGTGCAAAGCTTTCTCAGATATTATTAGTTTATGAAGCCATAGGCAAAGCTCCTCATATAAAAAGGGCGTGGGAGGTGTGGAGTGCACTGGCCTATTTGAACAAGGGGACATGTCAGATGAATGAGTTGCAACTACCTGAAATCCTTAATAAAGCCCTGGTATCCAAGGGCTGGCTGCTTTCACTTATGTTTGTGGGCCAGATTGCCATCAGTGAAATTTGAGCCGGAAGACAAATCCCACAAACAAAACCCCCACTCCTTTTTCATTGAAACATGACCTTTTCATTTCACAAAATGTGTGTCAACTTAAATCTCGTCAGCCCGACCCCAATCTGTCCTCTTCCCCGATTCTGTGGAGCTCTTTGCAGAAGCCATTCCCACCCCAGGCTACGATCTCGTCAGATCTCATAAGTGAAACAGGGCCAGGTCTTTCCAGGACTGCAGGAGACACCTCTGAGGGAACCCCAGGAAGTTCTTGGTGGTGACTCTCACACGTAACATGCCTTGAATTAACACCAAATCCACGCCCCACAGCAACATGAAGGCCATAAGACTTCTAAGCCTTGTATTTTAAATAGGGAGGACTAGAAATTAGAATCACTTTTATAAACTTCAGAGACATCTCCCTGTCTGCACAACAGTGACAGTTACATTATCATCTGTCAGCTATTGAAGTCCTCTCCTCATACTCTGATATTATCAACATCCATGAGATTTTGTTCATCTTTTTTAATAAAAAAGGAAAAAAAAAAAATCAAACCTACAAAATCCCCCAGAGCCCAGCAAGTGGACTGTTCTTGCTTTTTCCCTTCCACTGCTGAGGTTTACCTCCATACTTCCACATCTTTTCCTGACAGAAGTCTCAGTGGCCCTTCCTTGTTTTACTCCAATAACATGCCTTTTAAATTTTCTTCTATTTTTAGAGCTTTGTTAGCATGGTTTACTCCCAGCACTCAGTTCACAGTCACCTGCTCTTTCTTTTTCACTCGCCTTTTACATCATGTTCCTCTTCCCCAGCTTGCTTTATTCTGGCAATTCTGATCTGCCTTCATACACTTGCCTCCAGAAATACAGTTTCCTATTTCACCTCCCCTTCCATCAATCAATAAAATTCAGACACAAGTACTTCATCTATTTCACAAAACTTTTTCAGTACATCAGGGCTGCTTCATAAAGCCCAGTTTTCCCCCAAACCATGTCTGCAGTGAACCTGGAATATACATAACAAGCTAGTGCACAAAGTATATTTTAATACATATGCACAATATTATACAATGCATATATAATGTATATTATGCACAATATATTACAATATTCAAAACAAATTGGTGCTTCAATTACTTCTTACTTCATGTCTGTGTGCCACAGACTGCTCAGATAGATCTTTTGACATAGACTGCACCCTCCTTTCTATTCAGCAAGTGACAAACACACAATATCCCAAAGATAAGAACAAGTATGAAGTTGGCACATAAGGAACAGGCAGTAATTTTATGTATTACTCTTTTATAAGGACTCAGCACAGGTATTAACTATGCTGTTAATGGTTTTAATCTTTCAGTGCTGTTTATTGGAAAGGTTCCCCCATCAGTGACTTAGGGTGGGGGAAAAAAGATTAAACTAGCATGTATAACAGAGCTTGATCCTTCAAAAAGGAACTTTCACCAGAAAAAAGAAAAGCATTGGAAAAAGATCAATTTTCAAAGTGAGACATGGAAATCATAAATTCCTGTACTCTGTTTTAAAGTGTTTTCTGCACCAACAAAAGCCCAGATCTGTCTTGTCAAGATGTATAAAGCAAGCCAGCACATGTGAATTGTAGCTTTTTTAGCTATCACTAAATAGGCTCTACTTGTTAGGTTTCTAGCCACAGGCTTTCCACTGTTTTCTTTGGTTATTATGTGAGATGCATTCACAGGGATCTCAAAGAACAGTTGGAGCACTACAGATATAGTGCGTGTGTTCTCTGAAATTTCATTATGTATAGATTAACACCTCCAAACAGGCACCATCCCACACAATGGCAGCCACAAGTGGAGAACAGCAACAAAAAAAGCAAAGCCATAGACTTCAGACTAAAATATTTCCTTGGCTTAGGTTTGTTTTTTGAGTCGAGTTTACATACATGAAGATTTAATACCTTTACACTTCTTATTTTTTTAACAAGTTGTGTATCCTTCTTTTTCCTGTTATTTTCCTGAAAACAAACAAAGATTTTTATCCAGTGATCAGGAATTGAAGAAATAAACAGAACCAGATCATGCCTTCACCAGCCTCCTGTGTTTTTGCTAGGAAAAAAATCACTGAGAACTTCACAAAACTTCTACTCCACCAGGCACTTGCAAGAGCTGAGAAATAACTTGTCCAATCACAATATTAGCATTCACAGGAAGCTCCAGAAATTACATATACACACAGAGGGTTATTTAACTGCACGTTCTTTCATTTCCCCTGGATGAAATCGCTACCACACTACAAAGAGATGTAATTAATTGGCACTGCAAACACACTCAGACACACACAGGCAGCACCAGCCTGCCTGACCTGCTCCTGTGCTCAACCACTTTAGGCACACAGACCATTTAAGTGGGGGCATTTCCTTGCCCTCCCCATCTCCCTAGTCCATCCAGAAATAATAAGTGACTCTGAATTTTGTTTTCCAACTGCATTTTGTGTTCAAGCTAGCACTGCCCCAGCTCACACTCATTTTATATTGTAGAATTGCTGATGTTGGAAAAGAACATTAAGATTATTAAGTCCAGCCATTAACACAGCACTGCCAACCCCACCACTAATCCATGTCCCCAAGTGCCACATGTCGTTTAAATCCCTCCAGGGATGGTGACTCCACCACTGCCCTGGGCAGCCTGTGCCAGTGCTTGACAACCCTTTCAGTGAAGAAATTGAAGCTAAACCTCCCCCGGTGCAAGTTAAGGCCATTTTCCCTTGTTCTATCACTTGGGAGAACAAACCAACCCTCACCTGGCTGCACCTCCTGTCAGGCAATGCCAGAGAGGGATTAAGTCACCCCTTGAGCCTCTTCCTCTCCAGGCTGAGCTCCCTCAGCTGCTCCCCATAGAATTATGTTCCAGACCCTTCCCCACTCCATTCCCTGCTCTGGACATGCTCCAGCCCCTCAATGCGTTTCTTGCAGAGAGGGACCCAAAGTGAACCCAGGATTTGAGGTGTGTCTCACCAGTACAAGGGAACAAGGTTACTGTTAAAGACTAAGGCAAAGAAGGCATTAAATACCTCAATCTTTTCCTCATCCTTCATCTCTGTGTTTTACCCTGCATCCAGTAAAGGATGGAGGTTCTCCTCAGCCCTTTTGCTGCTGCTGATGTATTTATAGAAACATGTTTATTGTCTATTATGGCAGTAGCCAGATTAATTTCTAACTAGGTTTTGGCCCTTCTGATTTTTCTCCCTGTGTAACCTCTCAACAACCTTTTCCTCCTCCTGCATTGCTTGTCTCTTCTTCCAAAGGTCACAAACTCTCTTTTTTATCTCTGAGTTCCAGGTAAAGCTCTCTGTTCAGCCAGGCTGGTCTTCCCCCAGCTTGTCTTCTGATATTTAGGGACATCCTGTTCCTGTGCATTTAGGATTTCCTTCTTGAAGAATGTCCAGCCTTCCTGGTCAACTTTGCTCTTCAGGGCTGCCTTCCACGGGACTCTCTCAGCCAGTACCCTAAACAGGCCCTCCAGAGCAGTTCTGCTGACCCCTTTCCTTACTCTAAGAATCCAAAACTATCATTTTGTGATCACTGTGCCCAAGACAGCCTTAGACCATCACATCACCCACCAGTCATTCTCTGTTCTCAACAGAGAGGTGTTTGAGAGGGGCCCCTTTCCTCACCAGCTGTGTCAGGAAGTTCTTTCACGCACTCAGGGACCTCCTAGACTGCTTCTTCTCTGCTGTACTTTATTTCTGGTGTACACCTGGGTAAGCTGCAGCCCCTCATGAGAACATGGGCTAGCAATTGTGAGATTTTTCCCAGCTCCTTATTAAATGCTTTGTCTCTCTCTCCATCCTGCTTGGGTGGCCTAGAACAGAAACCCAAAAGGATGTCTGCCTAATGGACCTTTCTCCTGATTCTTACCCATAAACACTCAACCCTGTCATCGCCAAGATCCAAACAATCAAAACACTCCCTAACCAACCCCATCACCTCTCCTTGCCTGTCCTTTCTGAGCACTTTATTACCATGCATTGCAGCACTCCAGTTGTGTCATCCCATGTTTCCATGGTGGCAGCTATGTCACAGTTTCCTGCAGCACAATGGCTTCCAGCTCCTCCTGTGTGCTGCAGGCATTGGTGTGGGTGCTGTTGCTTTGGGCTGATCCCAAAGGAAATCTGATCCCACCACCCTTGTGGACAGAAACCCCAACTGCTCTGTGACCATTCTCAGGCACTTCCAAGGTTTCTACATGGTTTCTTCCAAGGTTTCTACACGGTTTCTTCCATGGTTAATACATTGTGTTTTTGCTACCACATGGATTTCCATCCCCTTAGAAGGCAGAACAGAGGACCTCACTAACACACTGTCCCTCAAGCACTGATGTGCTACCCCCAGCTTATTTCTTGTGAGTTTGGTTTTATTCCCTTCCCTCTCCAAATCTGGTTTAAGCTTTATTTAGTGAGCCTTGCTGACTCCTGTGCAAAGTTCCTTTCCCTGCTGGGAGACAGGTGTAACCACACTGCTTCCATCAGCTTTGTGTAACATAAACAGATCCATGATCAAAACCTCCAAATTCTGCCAGAAACACGAGGCTCAGAGCCAGGTATTGATATGTTGGCTCTTCCTATTTCTTCCCTCATCATTCCCTGTGAGTGGAAGGACATGGGACAGCACTTCTTGTGCTCCTAGTTTCTTACCCACTTATTCCAAGGCCCTGAAATCTCTTTCAACCACCCTCAAACTTCTCAATTTTATTTTTTTGTTGTTGTTGCCTACATGAAAAATCAGTATTGAATTTTAATCACATCTTGACTTGTACCAGACCCCAGCCAAAATAGGGAATTGTTCATCCCCCTAAGCTTGGACCCTGTAGGGTGCTCAGACAGAGAATTGTGGCATATCTGCTCCTATGATCCAGCTAAACACAAAAGTGGGAGAAAGACAAGGGGTTTGGTGAGTGGCAGAACCAAAGGAGCCTTGTTACCCTTTGATTTATGTGTCAAAGTTGCCTTCTCATGCAAATTTTTGAATACCTAATAAAGGTTGATATCCTGACTTTACCTTGTAGAGGCCACTTTTTCTCCTCTGCAGTGCCTGTTATCTTCAGGAAATGGCAGAAATTAAATCTATCTGAGACCTCTGTGCCTGTCAAATTTGGTTAAACTGTATTAACAAGTGTAAAAAGCCATAGAGACAAGAGATGGAAAAATAGGGGCTGACAGACAATTCAACTATATAATGCCTACATCTTCAGTGAATGGGAGGAGGAAAAAATAAGAAAATGAAGGTAAAGGAAAAAAAAGAAAAGATAAGAGGAGCAGTAAACTAAAACTGGCTCCCACAACATGTTAGGAATAACCAGATTTTTCCTGTGGTCAGTCATTTACGCGCAAACCCTTCACTGCAACATCAAAGGATGAAGAGTATCTTGTACTGAAGGAGGGCAATAAAACCACCCCAAATATGAGAAGGGCCAAAACAAAGCAAAGCCAGACCTCAAATACCACAGGAAAACCCAAAACTCTTCCCTGACTGACAGCTGACAAGCCTTGGATCAAGCTGACAACCAATCAGCATACGATCAATGCTTTGGGCAGCCTATGGTGAACATATCATCAAATAAGAAAAATTTAAAGCAGTTACTACAGGTTAAGGGTGAACTCTGCACATCCAATGTGGCCCAGCAATTTTACCTGGGAAGCCCTGAACAATAGTGGCTACCAAAACTCCATGCATGTGCTTGATTTCTCTTTGCTCAAGATTTCACCTCTGATCCAACAAAGCTCTTAAGCATGCGGTTAACTTTAGGTGCTCAGCAATTGCAAATGAAGGGGAAAAAAATAGAAATGCTTTTGCACTTAAGAGCTCGTGATTTGTTAATCTTGCTGCTGCCTCTGGGCCTTTGTGAAGAGAAAAAAAATCTGAAAGGAAAAGAAGCCCACCAATTTTAATTCTGAGCTTCCCTATGAATATAAAGTTGGTCGCTTTGAATTCTGTCATAAACTGTTACATGTAAGTGTATAAAATTGTACACCAGGCGATGTCAGGTCTCTTTATTCCCTCCCCTTGCTGTGGATGTGAGCAGAGCATCCAGCCTGTGCACAGAGCTCCTGTGTGAAACCTCCCACCAGCAGCAAGGCTCCAGCACCATTTTTTGATCACAGTGGATCAGCAGGATGGCTAAAAATCTTTGCTGATGCTACAGAATAAAAGAAAAAAAGGGGGAAAAAATCCCAGTGTTTGAAATCCAGGCCTGATCACACAAAGCTGCCAGAATTCACCCCAATTTCAGAAGGATTTGCTGAACAGGAGGCTCGTGCCTCGGCTGGGCCAAGAGACACCATCTGCCTCCCAGCAGCACTTGCTGAAAGTCCGTGGGAGTTCTGCCTCCAAAAGTGACAACGTGATGTGGCCCATTGTCCTCCACAAAGAGAGCGCCTACACTCTTAATGGATGTCATTTCAGGCAGGCATTTTGGGTAAAAGAGAGAAGGAAAAAAAATAAAAATACTGCTGAGTGAGAATTTGGTAGCTGAGGATTTGATCTGCATTCATTAGTCATCAGCATTCCCAGAGATAAAAGATGATCCTGATTAACCTGCAGGAATTTTAACCTACCCCCACATAAGCCTTGCATTACTGTCTCTTATTTCTGCTTCATCTTAGTGGGTGCTATGCTCTCCCCCATTCACTGAGAGAGGAGAAAGGTCCATTCAGGTACATTAGTAGAGACAGAGATTTAAGATGTGCAGCTATATCATCCTGCTGCAAACTTAATAAATAATCTACAAATACTTTACCTGGCTGGAAAATTTCCAGGTATGGAAAATTTCCAGGCAATGTTTTTTGTAATTCATTATTTCCAAGTAAATCTCTCAGAAAGAGAAGTTAGCCCCTAAAAACATATGTTGTGCTGATACAAATACATATTCCATTCTCCTATTAGATCGATTTCTAAATCAATTTGAACAGTGTAAATTATTTTGGTGAAGTATACATCGTTGCAAAATATATTATGGGATTTCCTGTGCACCTGAAGCCAGGCAAAATGCCCTAAATGATCTTGCTTAGACAGTTTGAAGTTAAACTCACTTTTCTTCTTTTTTCTTCCCTATTTTTGTTTCTTTGTTTTTGTTTTAAATTTATGCTTTGCCATATTCATTATTGCTTCCCATCAGTGCAGCTGACATGGGTTATTGCATTAAATATGCCAGCAGACAGACTCCTACCTCTCATAGACTGCTGACTACATACTACAAATGTTTATTATTCTCAATGCAGCAAGTGCCAGCTAAATCAATAGTTCAAAAGCCTTGTTCAATTCAAATGGACTTTACAAAGTACTGCACTGTAATAAACACACAGAGGCAGAATGTTTCCCCGATTGCTTACATGACACAACTCTTATCACATAAAGTAATAAAACCACCACGTTTTTCTGACTATGCAGAGCCCCAGTTAAGTCAAGAATGAAATTATCCTATTAATCACAGATGAATGGGGTGCATTGGCAATGGCATATAGTAAATAAAGTGATAAAAGAGAAATATAGTGACAAAAATTCTCACAGAGATCACTCCTCATGTGTTGGGCACTGTAATGATTTGGACTGGTCTCCATTTCCTACTCACCAAAATCTCCTCACATTAGTGTTTTTATAGGTTCTAGAGAGTTTAAAGAACCATCAAGACAAAAAGTGTCTACTAAATTGCAATGAAAGCAATTAACTTTCTTCTCCTGTGCCTAGATCCCCTCCTCATCCCTGTGAATGGTCCTGCTTCACAAACCGTGTCCTTGGTTTGAATGAAGTTTTACTGAACCAAGATCAGGACCAAGTGATACTCAGCACCAGGACAGGCACTCATGAATAGACTGAAGGAGCCAGGCTAAAGGGTAAGACTCCCTACACAACCTGCAATTAAGTCAGTCTGGCTTATTCATACAGAGATGATGGAAGATCTTAAACTTTTGCCCTAAATCATTTTACATCACTGAGCTCAATCCAACTCCAAGCCCAGCTGAATGTTTAAAGTAAAATGGATCACAACGATCCTTAAAACTCAAGGACTTGCTCAAATTTATTCAGGCTTTATTAAAATTCCATGCAAAATAAGAATAATAATTACCACAGGGCAGTTCACCCTTTCTTATTCCTGTTCTGTTAGCTGATTTCAGTCAAAACCGAGCAATGACTCCAGCTCTCTTAAAAAAGTTGGCAAAAGAGTTATCAGCCAGGGATGGCATTGTAAGTACCAGCCTGCCCACTTTCTATCAATCAGATACTACTGGCAGAGCAATAAAGAAAGAGTGAGATAAGAGGAAACATCTGTCAAGCAACATCCTGGACAGGCGAGAAAGAAGGAAAGCTGTCTGGAAAAAGAACAGGATAACAACAAAAAATTACCAGCAAGTAATTTTCCCAGTGTTGTACATTCCTTTTTCCTTCACTCTGTGAATAGAAATTGGTCAGATAGCCCCAGCAGTGAGTTTGCTATTTGAGGCAACTTGTGGCTGAAAGGATTTTTTAGTGACAGATCATGTATGAGGAGCCACACTTTGGCTGGTTTGACAGCTTTCAAGGCAGTTTCCCAGCACTCGAGCCACTTGAAGGAGGCATGACACTTCACATTTACAAGGTACATGTTAGATAGCAGCAGCCAAGCTGATGTGCACAAAACGCAGCAGTCCTTACCCCCAAGGAAAAAAACGACCTCAAGGTTTTGGTCACTTCTATGGGCACTTGAAGCACAACGATTACACTCTTTATACAAAACTAAAGGCAGAAAAGGTGATGTCTGGAGGCATCTCTAACAGCTGCATGGAAAAAAAAAAAAAAAGAGTTTTTTGAGGTTGTTTTGAGTAGCCACAGGATGAGCAGGCTGTTAAGTGCCCTGTGCTTATCACAAAACATTTTGGGTGGTAGTGGGAGAAGAGCTTGAGTTGTCCACCAATAGAGATTAAAATGTTGAGAGATCAAGAAAAAGAGGTAAACTTCATTCTGATGTATGTAAAAAAAGATAAATGTGACAGCTATACAAGATTCCAATATTCTGTGAATTCTCAAGCTCATTTTATTCAAGTTTATTTGTTTGCATTAGACGACATTTAAGGCTGAACTTGCCACAGCATAGGAAAAGTGGGTCTGATAAATACAGGGAACTGTGTTTGTTGCCTTTTTTCTTTTTTTATATTAGTTCTTGACATATTTTATTTTAAAACTGGTAATTCCTAAATAAAGTAAAAAGAAAAAATGCATTACGTAATTATCTGCTGAACTGAGAATAACATTAAATTCATGTCCCATGAACTGTCTTCCTTCTATCACTGGTCCTGCCTTATAATATAATTAAGATATTGTGGAAATTATATAATGTAATATAATAAGGAAAAAAACCCCACCCTCTACATTGCTGAGTTTTCTCCAAATTTGCTTTTGGTTAGGGCATACTTAGACTGGAATCTCTTATGAGTCTCACTCTGGCTGCTTACACATATAAATAGACTAAATGAGAATAGACTAGAGAGGGCTTTTTATCCCTTTCAGTTTATAAGGAAACAGTTTGTAAACACTATAATGCAAGGCATTTTAATTTAAAGATGATAAAAACAAGACATGAAGTATACCTAAATTTGAACTGTCAGCTCACCCACGCTGCAAGCGAGATACCACAAGAGTTTCAGGCTGGGGTTGAATAAGATTTCATGCTTACCCAGGTCAAAGTCATAAAATTTTTAAATGTATGTTTTGGAAAGACAGGATACAGGATTATCAGCTCCTTCACTTTTATTGCAAGTCCCAAAGTCCCATGGTAGCACTTAGCAGGATGTCTTTTTATTTTTTTTGGTTGTTTGCTTTACAAATAAATTTCTAAGATTCCCTTTAACTGAGAGGAAAAAAAAAAAACAACCCCCAAACCAAATTACCAACTTAACATCTTTATATACCTCCAAGCATTTTTATGAACATCTTCCTAGTTTCTTTTGAGGAGCCATGCC
>NW_005054543.1:470867-479030 GCF_000277835.1 Geospiza fortis | reverse complement strand
TGCAATCCTCATCCAGATAATGCTGCTTTGCTCAGCACGTTTTTGGCTTTGCCATCACTTGGGCGAAAGGGGGTATTTTTCTTGGACACAGGAGGAAAGACAGCAGCTGTTTTTCAGAGTGACAATAGCTCAGGGTGAAACCATGGCTGTGACCCTGGATCTCAGCCATGAGGGACCTGGGCTTTGGCTCACTGCAGAATGGGAGCTATTTCCAGGAGTTCAACAACTTCCAGCATCCATTTACTCCTTGTTCAAGAGTCTGGGATTGCAGTAAACCATGAGTGTCCCTTAAGACACTCGTTCCTCAGAGTTTACTGGGTTTGGATTGCTCCAATGTTTTCTACCTCAGGGATTTTCATGTTTTTTTAATGTTTCCCACAAAAGGCCACCGTTGGGAGTTAAAATATCCATTCAGGGTTCCTCCCTGCCTCACTCCAGCTCCTTTCCTCTCCTCTCTTGAAGGGGAACTAAAAGCAAGAAGGCACCTGAAAAAGTCCTGCATCCATGGGTCCTTCTTGGGCTGCATTATGGGAAGTGACAGTGTTTATTTTCCATTAGGAGGAAGTGCATTGCTGTGCATGGAAGGAATTAATTACTTTCCTTTGATTACCTAAAGGCTGACCACCTGTGGGTACAATCAGAATTGTTTTCGTCTCTTGATGTAAACAAGAAAGTAATTGAAAGCCTGATGTGCACCCAGCAGTAAAACAAACTAGGGAGGAGCAGGTCTGTAGCAGCACTTTGGCCTGTCTTACTCTCCCCAGTTGCTACAGATAAAGGATTCAGTATTTAAAACAAAGGAGAATTTTTCTTACAAATTGGGGTGATCTCAGTTACCAAACTGACATGATGTTCTTGAAGCTGTCTGAAGAAGCCCATTGTTCTCAGAGCCACAGAACCACGTTCAACCACAGGGAGGTGTCAAAAAAATACCTCAAAGCTCAACCCAGACTCGTGCTCGCTTGCAGCTCAGGCAATGTGGGATTTGCAGCTCCTGGGACCTTTGCCTGCACCTGATATAAGTTCTCAAGCTTTTCAGAAGTTTTCACTAGTTTTTACAAAGTAAATTACATGAGGACCATGAAGAATTGTAAATTATACAGAAATTGCTGTGGAACATTAGCCCTGAAACTGACACTGAAACATGCTCACAGCAATAAAAAGAGCAAGAGTGAATAGATGGTAAGGTAAGAAACCCAGCTCTGTTTCCTTCCTGGCTCCAGTCACGTATTGTGTAGTCCAATCAAGCTAAATGGCAAATTCAAGTGGCTACTTCACATCATAATCTAAGAGAAAGAAACGAAATTATTGAAAAAAATACAGATTTTGCACAAAGAAGTATTTACTCATGAGTGTTATTTGCTCAGTCAAGGATCTTATTGTCTGCAGATACAGTATCTCAGTACTGCCATCCCATCTACTGGACAACACGTTTTCAGTGCATTGAGAGAACTGAAAATAATCCTCCCATGGAAATTTCTTAAGAGGAAGTCAGTGAGTCTGGTTATGCAGATAATGTCTGAGCACAGATTGGGTAACAGCAAAAAACCAAACCACTCTTCTTTTATTGTCTCATCAGTCAGCCAGATGGATGGGTTGTCTCAACACATTCCATTCTGGATGCTTTCCTTGAGCCTTTCCTGCATCAGCAGGGGCAATTTCCCAAACATAGGCTACAGGCACATGACTCCAAGTTTTGCAATACAACAAATTCAATGAGAAAACATGGAAGATAAGTTATCATCCATGTGGAAAATATTTATTTGTTTTCGTTGCAGCTCAGAGTAGCCAGGCTAAAAGAGTAAAAGAGTTCTCTCTGCAGGTGAGTCCTAATACAGCACTTCAGTGTGGGCATGGTGGGAAGATGCTGTTTTGGCTTGAAAGACACATACAGAGGTGTGAAGGGGAAGGTGGGAAGAGCACCTGAATCACAGGAACATAAACACAGATCTCCCATATTAACAAAACCCAGTGGGAAATGGGATTTTTTTGTTCCACAAAAGTAACTTTTAGCACAACACTGTCTACCCAGAACTGGTGAAGTTTCAGGCACCAAGTTACCACAAAGTTATGGGGCAATTAGAGAGAGCCCAGAAGACATCAGAGAAATGGTTCAAGTTTCAAATGCTGTCACTTATAGGTAGCAAAAAATGGAAGGGCTGGGGGTGCTGTGATGATCTGGAGGGTAGATGGGCAAGGGAAGCTTCAGCATCTTCAAAAGCTACAGATATGCTTCTGTATCTTTCAAATACAGGAAAGGCTGCTAAAAAGAGGAGAAAAATATGTTCTCTGTGTCCAGATGACAGGAATGCAGAACTCACATAACTAGACATATTTGGGTGGCAAATGTCTGGTCTGCATATTACCAGGCTCATAGTAAGCATTAAGGTTAGATCCCAGTAAGCACTGACTTTCCTTATGGTCTGTGTCCCCTTTATTTCACATGCATGTCTGAGGACAGGCTGCTGTCCTATAAAAGAGGACTGGCAGCATCAGAAGTGTTTAGGTTTGGCAGCTTAGCAGACACAGGGAGGCATCTATGATGCAGGCAGACTGCAAGGCGAAGGGAAGAAGTAATTAATCAACTACAGCTCTAAGATTTTCATGTTATATATAGGACAAGATTCAGAATGTTACATGATGGCAGAGGCATTTTTTTACACCGGAAAACTAAGATACATGGGAGCTGAATTTCTACAAAGCTGCAAAAAACCTCTCTGCAAATTTCATAGAATAAAATATAGATTTAGGGAAGTAGTAAGAAGAATGCGCAGTACCCAAATGATGAAAGAGATCTTTAGATGGTGGCCACACACACAAGACAAAAAAACCACAGACCAACAGTAAATAAGTTTTTATTCTTTCACAATTATTAAGGTGGTCTGGATATCGGTTTTTAACACAGATTAATACAGATTCTGATCTGAAAATCTTTTCATGGCTGCTGAAGCAGTAACCATGGACAGGACAGCTGTGTTATTGCTCATGCAATGGCAAGTACATACATCATATTTCACCTAGCATCATTGTTCACTGTTCTGTCCAATACTGCTCTCCTGCCAACACTGAATTTTTGCCAGTTTTTTTTTTCCCTCAGCTGATTTATTCACTCCAAAGCCAGATCTTTTAGCTAAAACAAAATCAAAGTGAAATCATCTGCTTCTCCAATTTCAACAGCTGTACATTCCAGTTTTGCAGGGAAGGAGAAGAGAAAAAAGTATCCTGCAGTTATCTACTAAAGGCAAGACACCTTACAGATAAGAAGCACCTTCAACAAGCATGGGTGAGTCCCTTATACTTTCTGGAAAACAATCTAGTGACAGGTCAGTGAATCAATGTTTTCCTCACCGAGGTCAATACTGAGCAGTGTAGGATTTGGATAGGCAATCAGGTAGTTGATTAGTTGCAGTGGTGATCACTAATGCTTAAGCTATTTACCTTTGAGCGACTGTTCAGGGGATGTTGCAAATGCTCTCTTGTTGGAGGGAATCACAGGGTGAATTTTCTATAAAATGTCCTTCTGACACCCTACACTTAGAGCTTTGACTAAAAATATTTTATGTATTTTATCTTTGAAATACCGAGATGAAACAGATTTTAATTCCTTCCTGGACTAGGAATTCAGAGAGAGGTCATAATAGATTGATGTGATTAGAAAAAGAAATGGGCAAACTCTGAAGCAAAAGCTTTATGAATATATTATAGGTTTACCTCCCTGACATCCTTATAAAGCAATAAGATTTTGGGCATCCCAGTTCATCAAGCTGAGCTATTGCTTAGGTGCAAGTAGCAGCCCCTGAAACAGGTCTCTGTTGCAGCTACATTCAAAAAAATCGACAAACTGAGGCACAGGAAATTAAATTATTCTGCACAGATCACAGACACCGTTTGTGACATTTGACATGGAAACCTGACCCCCAGTGCCAGCCTAGGAACACGAGCCAAGAACTTAAGGAAGGTCTGGTAAGACTCTCAGCATGCAGGCACTCACACGCAGGGACCTCTTCACCTCTGCAGGAGAATTACGGTTTTAGGTAATGCCTCTGTCCAATTTCTGCTGAAGTCAGTTACACACAAATAAATGACCCCTTTAGTTCCACAGAGAGGGGAGAGAAAAGAAAAGAAAAGAAGAAAAATGAAGAGAAGAGAAGAGAAGAGAAGAGAAGAGAAGAGAAGAGAAGAGAAGAGAAGAGAAGAGAAGAGAAAAGAAAAGAAAAGAAAAAAGAAAAGAAGCATGTGGATGGAAGGAAGGAGACAAAGGCCATCTTGCAGCACAAGGAAACAGAACAATTAAGTTTTACAAGCTCTCTTTTCCCCTGCACCCCCCATGATTAATGACCATGCTTTACTTGCCTTAAGGAATGGGCCTAAGGCTTGTGTATCAGTTTTTACAATCTGTTTTTAATGTGGAAAGATAATAACTGTGCAAAATGGAGCAGGCTGTATAAAAATTCTTTCTGCAAATGTGATTACACATAAAACCCATAAAAATTGTACAAAGCGATGGATGAACCAAAACTGAACAGCTGTAGTTTTTCATTATTTTGGAACTGAGAAAGAGTGTATGTATAGAGAATGACTTCAATTTTTTTAATCTTCTGGACTTAATTGAATTATACATCTGCTGGGAATTTAAAATTTCAGGAGGAATATCACATTTCTGCTAAATTGAATTCTATATTGCTGAAATGAAGAACCGTCTGTGAAATATTAGCAATAAGGTTAACATATTTCAATAAACCCCTAGCAGCATAGCTCAAAATAATGTGGCACAGTTATACAGAGGTACACACATATAAAACTTACTACAACTAAGATCACTGGTAACCTCAACAATTTTAGCCCAGAGGACATATTAAATAAAGTGTCATGGCTTTTATGTTTATTTTAGGCATTAGACAAATAAATTAACGACTTAACCACTTTGTGGGTGCAGCAGAACCTGTTCTTGCATGGCTCTGCTTTATTTTGTAAAATGTTTTTATTTCTGAAGAAGAGGAAAAACCCCAATGCCAAGACCCAAACCATGAAGTGCTCCAATTCTAATGCAGCTAAAGAGTTCAATATTGTTTAGGGGAAAAAAATAGAAAGAAAATGTGCTTGGATATTTCTCAGTCAGTGCAGGACACAGATGAAAATGCACAGGTAGACTTTGCAGACAACACACAATTTTGGATGTGGTATTAAGCACTACCACAAAAGCATCCTTTGAAAGATATATTAAGCTATTTTATAGTGTGAAGAAGTCATCTTAAAACTGCTTAGTTTTATTTAAGAAGGAAATAACATGGAGGGAAATGGAGAAGACAGGTAAAAACAACAGTGAATATTAACCACGTACTTCAGGTGAGAGAAATAACCTCCTGGGTTCAGCTGAATGCTGTACCTGCTGCTGAGACAGGCTCTGTCCTTGTAGGCTCTCCATCACAACCACCCCCTTTAGTACTACCATGGCAAATGGTCGGCACACAATCTTGATGAGCCAGAACAATCCCAGCTGGGGCAAGGTTACTTAAAATCCTGCTGCTGACCAATTCATCCCTGCAAGAACATTGGGTTGGGGTATTCCCTCTCTCCTCTGATTTCAAAGAAAACACTCTGAGGTGGTGTAAGCTCCAAGGGGAGCATCACCCATATGGGAACATCTGTGGCTAGGGCAAAAATGCTATATTTTGGGTAATTCAGTGCATGGCCTGATTGAGCAGGTGCAGTGTGGTCTGATCTAACAGGTCCCAGGTGAATAAATTCCCCTTTTACCCTGCATGGTGCTGCCTACAAGCCCCATAAACATTGTAGGGTTAAAACAAAGAAAACCACCCCTCAAATGCTGGGTTATCTGCAGTGCGTCAATATGGCTGCTACAAACAGCCCAAATTGCAACACATCCTATTAAACAGCCTGGCCAAAACCCAGTTCTCTTATCACGTGGTGTAGTTTAAATAGAAGGTGTCACCAAAAGAGTTGTGTTTACTTGCTGAAGAAAAAGCAAATGAGTAATGTAAGACATTGCCAACATTATTGTTAAACATGCCAATTCTTTTTTTTTTTTTGGGAAAGGGTCAAGAGAGCTTGCAAAATTCTCCCTGAAGATACACATACACAAAAAAAAAAAAGAAATTGCTATTGCAACAGAACAACTTAATTAATAAACATTGATTGTGCTCATTGACTGCTGCAAATTGTATTAAATATTAACAACAACATTTTGTATATTTTATATTACTCATGAAAGTTTTATACCTTTGCCCTACAGCAGCCATAGATTTTACATAAACTTGCAATGCAAGTGACAAATTATTACGTAGTGCTGGGCACTTCTATAAATATTATCTGCACATTATTATAAACAGACATGATGCCTTATATCTGTTTGCACTGCAAGGGTGGCAAGGCCCTGGCACAGGTTGCCCAGAGAAGAGTGGATGCCCCATCCCTGGAAGAGTCTGAAACCAGGGAAGGTGAGCTTTCAGCATCCTGGTCTAGTGGAAGGTGACCCCACAGCAGAGGTAGCAGGAATTAATTGGCCTTTAAGGTCCTTTCCAGCCCAAACTGTTCCATGATTCTATGATAAGAAGGTCATTTTCAAAACCAACACACTTCAAACCTGGAACTGCAGCCTTGGAACTTGATAACGATGTTGGAAAGTCCCAGGCTGTGCAGGGGTGAAGTTGCTGGGCACTGAGACTGCTACTGGGCACATCATTGCTGTGACACCAGCCCTGGCTTCACTTTGTCTTGCCTGGAACAGTTATGTCTTTATTGATCAGGGTTATGGAAAACACAACTGATGGCTGCAGATCTGGGGACACACTGGGGACACACAGGGGACAGTGGCCATGCTGTCACTTTGCACCAAGGCACCACCCTGTCCTTGGATGGAGGGCAAGCACAGACAGGACAGACAATCTGCTGAAAGAATGTGGACATGTTCACTGACCTTCAAAGAGACAACATTTCCAAGAAAATCTAATTTTTTCACAGTGGCTCACCACCTCTATGCTTTTCATCAAAAATCCCTGAAAGCACTCCTGCAACCAGCCCAGCTTAAAGCACCCATCCCTGCAGGGGACAGCAGTGGAACAGCACACAGCCATGCCATACAGAAGGAGTTTACCACAGCAACAAAAATACTGTATCTAATCCAAACTGTGAGAGAACTGAGATAGGGAAATCATTATCCTTTCTGGAACACTGCCAGGACGTGGCCAGCACGTGTGAGTGCGTCACACACCCACCATCTTATCAAAATAAAGAGGAATTCTACTGGTTAAGTTTGATCAGGCTCCAAAGAATTTAGATCTTGGAGAATGATAGATGAATGGAGTGTTCTTCTTTCTATTATCTTAGCTTTTTTAAAATCTCAGCAATTGGAAAAATTGTGCTGCTAACATGCTTTTTCCAAAGGGATAGTGTTAATGGAGAAATAGTGGCATCCAGGTTTTATTAATTAGTCTGGAAAAGCAGTTTAGATGATGGGACATCTGCAGATAACAATAGCTCATTTCAGTCTGTTTTCATAAATGGAAGGTTATCTTCTCTCTCCCCTCCAATACACCTCACCCTTCAATTATTTTTCTCTTTGTCTTTCTTTTTTTTTTTTTAATAAATATAAAGACCAAAGAATTAAAACCACACTAACCTGAAGTGAAAATTATATCAATTAAAGTTTTTTGTAACGAGTAGAGATCAGAGTCAAAAGCATTTTCTTTTTCTTTAAGCAATATAAAAACTTTGAGACATGAAAGATTTTGAAAGGTTCAGGTAACCATTCAAGGGATGTCACTGACTTCGGATTTCAGCCCAAATCAAAATACAAGTTAGTCTATTTTTTGAGGCGCATTCCTGTTCATGGCACTAATTCTAGAGAAAACATTTTTAAGGTGACTTCCTCAATAGAGATGGGACAAACCCACACCCTGGTGATGGGGGGATTTTTGTAGTGTCTAGTTTGCCTTTTGATTTTCCTGTGCTTCATTTCACAACCTGAATTCCCCATTAAGGAACATTTCAGCCCTATTGTCTACTACTGTCCAAATTTAGACAGAGACAATTACACATAACTTTTATAATTAGTTTATTTAATTTCTGAGGAGCACAGAAATTTAAAAAAAATCATACCATACCTGAAATCATACCCCCCTGAAAAATCCCCATGCAATAAAT
>NW_005054543.1:446546-470828 GCF_000277835.1 Geospiza fortis | reverse complement strand
GATTCATTATGTCTTTTACCTATTTCCAGAAAAATATTGCAAAATATATTACCCCTTACTGCTTGAGAGCTGAGGGGGAAGTGTTTCATATAAGCACACGTAGCAGACCAGAGGGCATGCTCATTCCTGCCAGAGAATTTGACAGGTTCAGTAAACTATTTATGTACCTGTACACAACACCTCCAGACACAGACAGTGAACCGAGTGGATTCAACCATCTTTACTACTGGCCTGTAAGTAAATTAAATCTGCATCTTGACCATGTTGCCTGGAAGAGGTTATTCAATTATTTACAGGGCAATAACAGGTAACTGCACTTTACAGCAGTTTGTAGACAGCTACTGTGCAGTTTTGAACTAAGAAAATATGAACTGTGGCAGCCAGGATACATTAGAAAAGAGTAAAAAAATTACCCTGCAAACTCAGAAGGGTTTCTCACAGTGTTTTTCTCCAAGGCTCCTCAGGTCCCTGTGTCATAGCTATCCTTGTCATACAGTCAGCAGAACATGTAGCATCTGAAAACAGGATATTGCTGGAATAGCATCTGATCTAAGAATTTGAAGGTTGCCCTGTTTCATCATTAAAGCCCATTTTCAGGGGCTCAGGTTACCTCTGTTTCCCCTTCTCAAGCTTCTGAGTATGTTCTCAGTTTTAAGTGTCAAGAAGAATTGGAATATGAGTAGCAAGAAACTGAAATCCTGACCTGGTCAGGAATTTAAGAGTCTAAAAGAATTTGGCAGCAATGTCACTTTAAATAGACTTTTAGCCACCTGGACAAATCTCCTTAGATGCTCTTGCTTTCTGAAATTGCCATCTTCCTTAGAGAACAGTAAAAAAACCCCACAGTTCTTTCTCTGTGTCTTCCACACTCTACCACATCTGCTTTGCTCCAGACAAGCATTTACCATCAGAAGATACTTTGGGACACTTTTTGCATGAGAAATTTCAAGTCAAGCTGTGCTGTAGCACTGCTTAGGTAGGTGGGTGTCCACATGTCTGCGTGCAAATCCACGTGCTCCACAGCAGCCAGCTGGAACAGGCCACACAGGGATTTACAGAGTTCTTGGAGAATTAACACGCTGGTACAGGATGCAGGAATTATCAGGGTGATGGAAACTGAGAGTGCCCAAAGCCACAGGAGGAGCTGAAGGTCCCCGCTGGCTTTCTGCCCAGGATTCAGGGCAGGGAGTGGGATCACATTAAACACGGCCAGCACAGCTCTGGCTCATAAGCAGGGGCTCCTTTTACTTACTGAGGGTTGCTGATGAGCAGCAAGTTGCAAACAAATCAGGGTTTCAGATTTGGATTCCATTAATCACTTGCTGTATGTAGCCACTGCTCTCTACACCCCAGCTCGGAGCTCACCCATGCTTGGATCCCACCAACTCCTTCTATAGTGAGCCATTATCAGCTTTGGCTTCCTTACCTTCAATTTTGCAGCTTTATATTCCTAAAAGTGTCACTGGCAGGCATGAACTGTGGCTCTCCTTCTGATCACAGCAGAATCCCAACCCTGCATGTCAAGTCACCTGCCATCTCTGCACAGAGCGTTTAATTAAGGGGCATTGTGTGAAAGTAGGAGCTGGGAGAAAAAAAAGCTGAATTTGCCCTAATTGCACATCAAAATAAAAAATTATGCTTATTGAGAGAAATCAATGTAAAAGCCCTTTCTCTGAAGAGTGAACATAGGGCTAAATCCTTGGGCTCATTTATTTCAATCAGGAAGAGAAATGATTGTTAAACAAAGTTCCCTAAGTTCAATTTTTTCACTTCCAGATAATAACATTTTCCCACTGCTAGCTAAAGTGATGCAGAAGGCTTGTGCTTTTCCATTTTACATTTCTTGGAAAGTTTATTTGCTTTTCAGAGAAAATTTTTTACTGGCAAGAAACTATTAGTTTACTGTTTGAGGAAATTTTTCAGGAGTTTCCATGGTGGGTTGATTCCCTACTCTAGCTGACCACAGAGGAAGCATCACCTTTTTTTTGCAGCACATGTTTGCATACCTAAATTCCCATGTGCTTTGTTTTGTCAGATACATTGGTGACATACAAGGTGCTTGGGGTTTTTTCCAGGATTTGAAGGGCTATTAATAGCACACATTTCCCTTTCCTATAGAAAATATGCACCATCCCCTTAGATCATATAAACTTTCCCCTCCCATCAGTACAAAAGCTCCCACCATGACCAATGGATTGCCACTTTGCCCAAGTGCAGCTGTTCCAGTTTGAAGCAACACTCCCTGGTTGAACACTCCTTGCTCTCTTCAGAGCAAGCCAGAGAGTTATAAATACAAATTTTGCACTTCTGGAAAAGGAAAATGGAAGAAATTTTACTTGATGTGCTATGCACCCTAATCACAAAGACATGCAAAGTTAAAGATGTGATGAATGCTTCAGTGTAAAACTCACACTTCTGCCCATTTGCCTTTCCTAAAACTTTTAGTATCTAAAGAGCTTGAAGGGTTTTATTTGTAAAAATCAGAAAAATCGTGCAACAGTTAGTGAAATCATTAATTAAAATCAGGTATCATTGTACCTTTTCATTGGTATATAAGCACAAGTATTTAAGAAACACTCTACACTGATTAAAGATATGTTTAATTAATAACACATTCCTACTTCTCAGGAAGGGTCCTCTATAGTGAGATACTGAGATCTCAATTCTCAGTTTAAACTATTTGGGTATGATATTGGAAATAAGTGCTGAAAACACAGTCATGGATTGAGCATGGAAGATAAAAGACTATGCACAGCCATGAGAATTGAGCTTACTCTCTTTGCAATAAGATTGTTTTATCTGCCTGGATTCACAGGACTAGGTTAAGAGCCGGGTGGGCTTACAGGTGTTAAACTAGCCATTGGCAGGCTATCATGGCTTCTCCAAACACAGAGGAAATATTTTTCTACTTCACAGCAGGAGCTGCATGCATGAAAAATCTCAGGCAAATTGGATTTATCTGACTTTACTTTTCTTCCTCAGTGAAGATGTGGAAAGATGATGATTAGGCAAGCAGTTTGCTCCTACATTTTCATTCCAAATTGTTTCCACAGGCTCAAGTCTCAAATGACATGTGCCTTTTTTGGCTTGTCTAATGCTGGAGTAAGTAGATCTGTGCATCCCTCTCCACTCTCTGAAAGACTAAAATTAGGTTTCAGGGCTTGAGATTGCCTGGATGACTTAGATTCCACTTCAGCTTCTCTTTTGCATAGATAACAGCAGCAATGTTCTTTCCTAGGGCAAACTTGCTGCTTGCAGTTTCTAAGACTCATCACAGGACTGAAAATAAACCTTTACAGTGGGTCCAAGACAGAGAAATTCATAGGAAAAGAACAAAACAGCGCTTGTCTTTAGATTGTTTGGGCCTGACTGCTACAACTCCATTTAGAAAGAGGACAAAAAAGAAGCAGCCTCTCAAATTGCAACACATTTTAAACTCTTTGCCCTTTGGCCTGTTGGTGGATGCTGGATGTTATAAATGCAGCCACACAGGACAGCCCTGATAAACACATCCTGCAAGCCTGCTGATGTCTGTCTCTGCAAGACACTTAAATAGCTCTGACTTTGCTTTTCCAAAGTATTAGCGTTGATAAAAGCAGATCTAAAAACTTAAAAATAAAAAACAAACCAAAAACCAAAAAATAAAAAACAAACCAAAAACCAGAAAACCAAAATCAAACAAAACAACAGAAAATCCCCCAACAACCCACTCTCCCCCAATCCCAATCCAACAGGGAATTTAATTTTCTCTTTTAGGCATAAATAGCTTTGAATCCCTCTCTAAAGCAAAAACAAGATGTAGGTAAAGAGTATGAAAAAGGATTCACCATTAATGAATACTGCATGAACGTACTCTCCTTTTTAAAATCCTCTCCTCCTACCATGAGCAAGATTTTGTACTAAAAACACTCTTATCCTGAAAAACACAGACAACACAATATTATGAATTAGGGGATTTTTACAACTGAACTGCGAGCACTTCAGCTCATAACATGAAAACAAATATTATTTAATATTAAGACTCTTGTGCTACTTAATTACTTAAGCCCAAACCTACACATAAAGCACCACGCAGAGTCCTCCACTCTGTCAGAAGTTGTGTTCGTCACTCATTCATGTGCTTCCTGTATAGGTGTTAGACTATCTTGCTCCTTCAAAACTGAGTATTTGGCTCAAATGACTTCTCCAGGAAAGGAAAAGACCACCTGTAGCAGGCTAACTGGACTCCTTCCTATACCCAGCTCACATTCCCAGGAAACACGTTCCAGCTACAAAAAATCCCTTCTGAAAAAACATCTTCTGATATAGAACCTCTCACTTCTTAATAGGAAGATGTTAGCAGCTTCATCACCTACATATATTATCTTATTTCAAAGACATGAAACCCCCTACTTGTGCTGAAATTGCTTCTAAGTGACAAATATGAATAATCTCTAAGGACTTTTGCCTTTTGCTTTTCAATGATTTCCTCATACTCATTGCAGTTTATTTTAATTAAATTGTAATATGCTCTGAATTTAGGTGCTTTTTTACAGAGCCCAGCACAGTGGCAGACAAGTCTGTCTGGGTTTTCTGAGCCTAGCAGTTTACATGAGAATTTATAGATGGAGACACCCCATTTATATATCTCTCCATGATTTTTCTGAAGTACCCTTGAGCAAAAAAAGAAGAAAATTACAAAGTAAAGATCTAATTTTAAAAAAGGATTTGGCAGAATACGCAATGACCAAATCAGCCTCTTTGTATTAAGCTGTCTTCAGGGAGTGATTTTTCTTTTTGGGACTGTGAATTACTGTTTTTAATATACAACCATAATCGTGTTAGTTGTTTGCACAAAGTAATGGAGCTGGTGTGAGACACTGTTCCATCCAATCCAAGGACAACATCTCTCATGTCCAGAAGTCTTTTGCTCCTACCTTGCCTTTGGAATTGGGATAACCAACCACGGAAACAGCCCAAAGCACAACACATCCCACACCTGTTCTGTTCTTAAAGCACAAGGAGAACTGGACTCATTCATGTTTTGGAGGATAAATTGGATTCTGACTAAATCTACCCTGCTCATGAAGAGCACATCGGGAAAGCATTTTTATAACTCCATCTAAGTGCTATTGAGTTATATCTTCATAATTCTTCATTACTATCATCCTGATTTTCTAATACAGAACAGAGGTCCCCAAGATACTAAATAATTTCTTCAGGGTCACACAAGATGCCTATTGCCAGCTTGGAATGGGAACCCTGATTCACATGGATTCCAAGTGCTCTGCGTTGACCTAGTTTGATCTATTGATTAACCATGTAGCTTTGTCTCTTTATCAGTCGGATGAGCAATTAAACTCTGGTCCTTGCAATGAAAGGAGCTGAATACTGTTTAAAGGCAATCAAATAATCCAAAGCTATTTGATTATTGCTTCTGATATTTGTTCTGGAGGAGTAATGAAAGCTGGAAACTCTAAAAGGAAGGTTTGAGACATTGACTCCTTCTCACTTTAGACACTGTGTCAGGCCACACATTAACACATCCAGGACTCCTGGGCAGTTTTACAATAAGCAGTTGTATGGCATTGCCAGATTTTCACTAAGAAAGAAAAACAAAACAAAACAAAACAAAAAAAAGGCAGAAAGTATGCTGCATGACAAAAATTTGGACAAACAGGCTTGATTTCTTCTTGACTAGGGAGAGCTCTCTGTCACGAACAGGTTTGTTTTATTTATCTGTGCTTGTTCTGCATCGAGTAAAATGTTAAAGCCAAAAAACACTATTGGTAGTGATTAATAATAATTTTATTTTTATTCTGATAGCCTTGCAGTCTCGGTGCTAAAGAAAGTCTTACCTGTGTACTTGGTTTCCTCTGTATTGTTTCACAAAGCTACATAATTTCTCCATTGATGGACTTTAGACAGAATGTTTTAGTTGTTATGAGGTTTTTTGTTTATTTTTTATTAAACATAAGAGCCATTGCTGCCAGCAATCTAAAGAATGAGAAAACCTCTCAGATTTTGGAAGCCCCAGGCTAATAGCTTCTACAGAAGAAGAAGCAGCAGACAAGTTGGCTTTCACTGTGCAAAAATTAGACACATCCTTTCTAATTATTTTTCTCTGGCTTTTCCCATCTGATACAGAACAGACCAAGGCCCTTGCAGAGAACTAGCTGAGTTCACCTGGTACTTCCAGGTCTAACTTAGGGCAATAAGAGGCATCCACGAAAGAGTTATTGATTTACTCTGTTTTTCAAATTCTTTCCCAAGTAGCACAGACTATTCACTGCTTTTGGTTGCCATCTAACAATAACCAAAATGACATGTTAGCCACAAGGCTAAGCAAATGTGAAGTGATGTGAATAGCTTTTCAATTGTTCATTGTCTGAATAACTGCTTGATACAGCAGAACTGCAATTACAGCTGGAATTTTGCTCCATGTCCTTTGCCTACATTTTTGTCACCATGCCCCGTTTGATCTGAACACTTTGAGCTCTCACACTCTGGGATTTCTGGATCCCTCCTCTTAATCACTTATAACTTCATGGAAGTCAGAAAGAATTGTGTTTGGTGGAGGGAGGGTAACTTCTGAAAGGGGGCAGGCAAGTCCACTAAAATGCGATCTGGTTGTGACCCCTCTTTGTTTTCTACTTCCATGTAACTCACAAAGCTTTGTCCCAACCACTGAAAACCAGCACAGACACCTGCCTACTTCCCAGCTATTCTCAAAGCCATCAAAAATAGCCTGCATAGCTGCGGAGAAGCCCTGGCTTTATTTTAAAGTTGAATTTGAACTCGTGGAAGACTGACAGCTTTACAGCTGGAAATTACTGATGGAGTCCACCACTGAGAGGGGCAGCAGAGAAATGTAACTAAAAGCTCTGACTTTTGGAGTACCCATCCCTAGTCTCTCTTCTGAGGCAGGGAAACTATTTTTTGTGAAGTATCACCTATGGGACAGGACTGAGAAAGGCCTCATCCCTGGAAGTATTCAAGGACAGCTTGGAATGGGTCCTGAGAAACCTGGCCTAGTGGGTGGCATTCCTCCCAGCAGGTGGATTGGAAATAGAGGATTTTTAGGGTCACCTCCAACCCAAACAAGATATGATTCTGTGAGACATCGTGTTTTTCACAAGGCCATTACATTCAGCCTGAGTTCTTACCACCTGGCTTCTGGGAAATTGTCAGATCCATCAGCTTGTGAAAGCTCTGATGGCTAAACCTCTCCAGCTGGTTTGGCTTGTGAAAAGGAAGGTGGTTGAATTAAAATACCTTCTACAGTTCACAGAATCCACAGAATGACTAGGTTGGAACAGACCTTAAAGATCATCGAGTCCAACCTCAACTACACCATGGCGCTGAGTGCCACATCAAGTCTTTTCTTCTGTTGGGTCTCCTCCAACGCCAAAATAACAATACTGTAACTATTTTTCAAAATTAGTTGGACTGTTAGTGGTTTGAAACCAAATGTTTCATAGTTCCTACTGACCAAATAATGTTTTCATATATATGATAATTTCTTCCACCAGAATTTAGCACTGGTACTGCTTTTTCGCCTGCTGAGAAGGCCAGCACAACATATGGTACTTGTTGCAGTTAAGTCACCCAGCATTTTGTGAAGTTCATCTATAACAAAGACTGTGATGGTGTTCACAGGGGTTCTTGGATGAGGGAAGAGATGAGGATTTGACTCCATGTTTCAAAAGGCTTGATTTATTATTTTACTATATATATTACATTAAAACTATACTAAAATAATAGAAGAAAGGATTTAATCAGAAGGCTAGCTAAGAATAGAAAATGAAGGAATGAAAATAAAGGCTTGTGTCTTGGACAGAGAGTCAGAGACAGTTCACTGTGACTGGCCATTAATTAGAAACAACCAACATGGGCCAATCAAAGATCCACCTGTTGCATTCCACAGCAGCAGATAATCAACGTTTACATTTTGTTCCTGAGGCCTCTCAGCTTCTCAGGAGGAAAAATCCTAAGGAAAGGATTTTCCATAAAAGATGTCTGCGACACAAGACTAGACTTCAGTGGAGCTTCCCAGCATCCTGAAATGCAGCAGTCTCATTAAATTACCTGCAGGATCCTGCTCTACCAGGATGAATTCCTGGCAGGGACCAATAAAGCAGCAATGTCTTGTTGCCTGCAGATTTTGATGCTGAAGCTGGAATAGAGTCCCCTCTGTTGAGCTCGCTCCAAATCGCTCCGAAACATGAGCAGGATGAGGGGCAGTGCCCACATGGGGAAGAGGGAAAGCAAAGAAATCACTGAGCAGTGGCACCACAGCACCAGGGTCAGAACACAAACATTTACCCAAAGCCAGGAATGCTCCCACCCTGTCAGAGAGCGGGTTCTCCATGGGCGCGGGGCCATCGCGACGGCGAGAACGTCACTTCGGTGCCACGTGCCTCTTTACACCTGCTCACACTTGTTGGCACACGTGCAGAGCCACAGGATTTGAACAGGTGAGGAAAGGGAAGGGGTCAAGGGCTGGTATAAACAAGGCTGCCAAGTTGACATGCTGCATTGCAATAGGGGCTTGAGGAGTCTTTCGCTGTGTCCCAAGGATAAATGGAAAATACGTATATGCAATGCAATTGCTGACATGGGCTGCATTCACATGCCTGACTCAGACTGGCAGTGGCTGTCATGGGTAGAGGTCATCTGGCACCAAAAAAGAAGTGAGGAGCCAAAAGCAGCCAGACCTTTTGAAGCCTATTTGTTTTCATACCAATGTCTAAAGAAAAGCACCCAAAATGGATAACAATTCCCATCCTTCTCCTTGCATTACCTGCAGTGGGTGACAGACAACTCTGCTATAGCTGGTAACTGGATCTCTAAGAGTGTCCTGCATATTTTCCCCACTATTTACTAATATTTATTATTTGTAGGATAGCAGTTTCCCACAGTTCTTATTCTTTGTTAGCAGTGAACAACACAGCAGCAGTGCCACTTAGACAGAGGTCATCACTATTGATTCACCAGTTCTGCCCATTTGGGCAAACTTGAAGAAACATGACTGCCTGTAAAGTTTTTTCCCCAAAATACATCATACAGGTTTTTTTTTGTTTGTTTGGTTTTTTTTTTTAAATTTTTATTAATTCTTCAAGCCCTAGAAGTATGTGCCCCTTTAAAAATGGACAAGACAGTGATGGGATTGGTGTTAACAAATACATTCAGCTTGGTTTTTCACTGTGTGGTAAATTCCTCAATTTCTTCAAGTATCAAATTTCTCCATAAAAATGGAAACAAAAGGAAAAAATTCCAAATATGATCTAAAAATCTGTGGGCCTAGCATACTCAAGTTGTAACAGACAAATATTTGAACCAACAATATGTCATTTACTCTCTTCTCCCCCTGAGCCTGGCAAAAGACTTTCTTACTGTGCCACCCAAAGGACTGGAAACATTAAACTAAATTAAAGCAACTTTTCTTCCTTTCTCTCTCTGGATAAACATGTTTTCATAAACTGAGCTTTCAAACATTGCTAGCCCTCATCTAATAGTAGTCCTACAGAGAGGATTTAACCTGTAGATAGATTTTGCTAACATTAGGGAAAAAAGCGCAAGCAAAACAAAACCCAAAGCCACAGCCTTTCAGTGCACAGGCAAAACATCATACTTCCATGCCACAGATTTTGTTATAATGTACAATTTTGTTCCATATGATGCTCTCTCTATAGTTATAGAATATATCATTAAATAGAATCATCACTCAATGATTAAAGCAGCAATTTTGGACTAGAATGCCCACCTGACCAAAGAAGTGTATTCTGCACAGTTGCTCTATGTTGTTCACCCTTGTGGGTGTAGTCTGGGACTGAGCTATAAAAATCCACATATTAAAAAATTAATAGCAGTTGTAAGCAAGAATATATTTGAGATGCCAATGTCTAGAGGCCTAAAATGAGAACCAGGTCTGATTGTGTTGAATGCTGCATAAAACACATTGCAGGAGAAACTCCATCTTTTGCAATTTTATTGGAAAAGAACAAAAAACCTGGAAGGGAAACAGCCAGGAAAAAGAAAAAAAAGGTGAAGACAGTCACAACGTGACACATGCCAGGGAGAGGCTAAACCACGACTAGATGGAATAAAGGCAGCTGGGATTTTAAATCATCTATATTTATTAGATCATATATTGCTAAGATTACTGTCTCATGGGAAAAAGAGGTGAGAGACATAATAACGCCAGTGATGATTAAAAAAAAAATCCAACTTGACATTCAGAGTCCAGGCTGCACATGCAGTTAAAATAGGAAGCTGATGTTCTCTTACATACTCAAATTCCTGCAACAGCACACTAAGAAGTTTGAGCCATCTACTCCACAGCTTCCAAAACCTCAACTTACTGTATTTTACAGACACTAACACTGTACCATAGCAGAAATTTTAGTGCCCGTGCAAACTACAAGGTGTTCCTGCAATGCAGCTCATCTTAAAACACTGAAGCAAGATATGTGATTTGACCATTCTTTAAGAGGCAATTCCTTCACATCCTGAAGCACAAATGGTCTAATTAAGCCTGTAATTTGGGACACCCCTCTGTTAATCAGAAATGTATCCCTTCTATGAATCAAAATGAAAATCTGAAAGGAAAACTACGTTTCCTATGGGATCCCCTCCCAGCAAAATAAAAACTGCAGACAGAAAGAAAATTCACAATTTTCCTAATTTTCTCATACTGTTGTCCTTGCTGTGGTGCAGGTATCAATTAGAGACAACCCCAGGCATTTAACTTTAAACAGATATAATTTAAACCTCTGCCTCTAGAAAAAACGCTAAACCTTCAGAGCCTAATTTCAGTACAACAAAATAGGTGAAGAGATAAAATAAAAAGGGCTTTTTACCTGAGATGTACTTGATGGTGTGATTTTATATAGAAAGAAAATTAGTTTTACTTTCAAGGATTTAATCCAAACATATATTTGCAATGTACAGCAGGAAAATTTAGTCTTCTGATATCTGATAGCACAGGCATGTACAATGATATAACATTGTGACATATGCAACATTTAATGCAACAATGTGTCCAGAAAGCTCAGAATATTTACATTAAAATACTTATAATTGGCTATAAAGTTAATTTTTAAAAGATGCCACCAAAAAGCCACAAAGATAACAACACAGCTTGGTGTTACTTTAATTTTGATTTAACAATGTGTAGCTCAGTACAAAATCTCATTCCGATTTCACTTCAATAGTGCAGAACTTGTCATTTAATCTTACTTCAATAAAATATGCCTGACATCAAGATCCATATACATTGCTTTCAATACTGCCTATAAACACATCTCTCTGCTTTGTTTTAAATGGAACCTCAGGGTACAAAGCAATACAACACAGAAATAATTGTGCCATTTTATGGTTGTGAAAGCCATGCAACGTTAAAAGCACAGCTCAACAAATTGCAATGATACAAACATCTTTATTACACGCAACTTTAAGAGATATACATATATTTTTAAATTCATGTGCTCATGATGAAAGAGCTAATGAAGAGATGAAAGGAAAACAGAGGTTATTTTCAGAGAATTAAAATGCTCAGCACGGCCCAGAGACAGCAATAATATAAAAATGTACGTCTAGGGACTTAGTAAATTCACCTAAACAGGCTGGCATCTGCATGAATGGAAACACAATTGCTTTTAATATCAAGCCGTCAGCCTGTTGTGTTTCATAACGACAAAGGGAATTCAAACAAGACGCGAGAATCGCTCGGTAATTGCAGGGGAAGCACAGGCAAATCTGCCTCCATTTTATTCCCTGCAAAATTACCGGAGTTCGCGTTGCGCGGGAGCCTTTCCTGTCCTGACAAAATTCAAATAATAATTACAAAATTAATGGTAAAACCAGCCAAAAAAACCCCCTTACAACCTAAGACAGACCTTTGACCTGTCGGTAAGAGGCATTTGTTCTACACACTGCCCGTGGTCGTGAGCTTAGAGTTACTAATCCTTTTTGCCCGAGCACCTTTTCTTTGAATCATTGTGTTCCTAGAGGTAAGACCAATGCCCACAGCCCTGGAGGAAAGGGCTTAGCTGCAAAGCAGCAGCTAGAAGAGGAAGGATAACTTTGTGTGTATTGCAGCGGGCTTTTCTCCACAAGACCTGGATTACCATTTTCATTTTTGACAGAGGATTTCCATGTCACCTTGGGCAAGGTACCTAATTACAGCCATTCATAACATGGTTAACAACTATTCCCTTTCTCTTTTGCCTCCTCCAGCCATACTCTCACACAGAAGAGCACGTGTTGGATAACGCACATCCACTGCCAAGCACCACAAATCCCTTTGTCCACTTCCAACCCTAAGCATCATGTCTTCAGTCATCAACTCACTTGTGTGTGCGCTCAGGGCCCATCAGGACAACTGCTGAAATATGTGATAGAGAAAAACCTTTTCACTTCTTCTTGTGTTTCTGTTGATTTTGTCAGATTTATTTTTAGTTTTCATTTTTTAAAATTTTTCATTTTCTAAAAGTTAATTTGGTGGAATGAGGAATGATTAAAAACCCAACCAAAAAAAAAAACCCACAAAAAAACCAAAACAAAAAAAACCCAACAAAACAAAACAATAAAAAAAACCAAACAAAAAAACCCCACAGCAACATAAAAAACTCCAAAGAGATGAAATTAGGAAGAACAAATTATTCTTATGAAAATTTCTGGTGGAAAGTGGCCCCTCGCCACAAGACAGGCACGGGAGCATGTCCAGAGAAGTGCAATGGAGAAGGGTGTGGAGCAGACATCTGATAAGGAACAGGTGAGGGTATAAGAGTTGTTTATCCTGGAGAAAAGGAGGCTCAGGGGGGACATTTTCACTCTCCACAACACCTGACAGGAGAGTGTAGCCAGGTGGGGATCAGGCTCTGCCCCCAGGAGCAGAGGACAGGGCCTCAAGCTGCACCAGGGGAGGTTCAGGTTGGATTTTAGGAACAATTTCATCACTGAAAGTATGCTGAAGCTCTGGGACAGGATTTCCAGGGAAATGGAAAATCCTTCCATCATTCCTGGAAGTGTTCCACATAATGACTGGACCGGGCACTTTGCAATATGGTTTGGTGGGCCTGGAGGCACCCTGCTACAGGTATTTTTGTGCAAGCTTGGAGGCCTTTTCCAGCCTGAATGATTCTGTGATTCAGCCTCAATGTCCAGTTCCCAGACTCAGTTCTGGACTCCATTTATTGGGTAGAAAATGGCAATCCTCCCAATGTCTCCTGGGGGTGATATGGACACACACTCACCCAGCACCACGGAGCACTGTGGGATCTTGCTTGTCTCCATACCCATCACACACCTTCCAAAGGGAATGCTTTCCTCCCAGTGAGAGATGTTTTCCCTCATTCACTTGCTCCAGAGTATGAGCTCATACGTATATAGTCGATTCCACTATAAAAGAAAACTACAACTTTGAAAGAACGGATCAGACACTGGTTTGATGTAAGGTGACGTGCAGTCCCTCCCTGCCTTGGACTATACTTTTCTCAGACATAACCAAACTCCAGACCCTATCAACTTTCCTTTTCACAGCCCACTCAAGTCCAACAGATATAATTATGTGCAAAGTGTCTGTGATTTTTAAATTTCTGC
This sequence comes from Geospiza fortis, assembly GCF_000277835.1. Taxonomy (NCBI): domain Eukaryota; kingdom Metazoa; phylum Chordata; class Aves; order Passeriformes; family Thraupidae; genus Geospiza; species Geospiza fortis. The sequence continues at coordinate 457,244 of NW_005054543.1, read as the reverse complement.
CTATGCCATCATTCTTTGAAGCAAAACTGAGCTGTGTTTGCATCCAGCATCCCCCACAGCTCTCATGAGTCAGTGGAACAACTCGCCCTGCATCCTCACAGATCAGATCCCATTTATCAATAATTTGCAGCCAGATACACAGAAGATCCCTTTTTCCATTATCTCACTTGGGACAAAACTCTTCAAGAGGTATTGATCAAATGTAGATGTGATAAAAGAAGTGACACTGTCTCTTTTACCACAATCCTCCATACTGTTTAAATTGAAATAACTCAGATTTTCCATCTTAGATTTTTTTTCCAAGAGAAAGCAGCAAGAGAATCATTGTTTTGGCCTCAAGGCATTCATCAAGCCCTCTCATTTCTTTCTGGAGTTCAGCAGAGTAGCCACTTTATCTGCTGTGTGATTGGATAGATTTTTTTTTCCCCAGGAAGATACTTCATTTTAGTGTATATGGAAGGTATATTGCACATAGAAACCAGGGGAATAGAGTAGCAAGGCACTAAATCTAGCTGCTAAAGAACATTTATTCAAAGACAACCACAAGGCTCAATCTAATTGACAATTTCTGCTTGGGGCTCATGATTAAAATACGAAGGCTGCTGCAGGTAAGAACAGGGAAGAGCCAGCGCTGCCATTGGCAAGAGCTCGCATAAGAGCTGTCATGACCAGCAGTTATCACCAATTTGCTTTTAGCACCTCGTATTAATCAAGATGTGATGAAAAAAGGCTTCAACTGAACAGCAGGGTGGAACCCAGGGGACAAAGGTGTTAGGGAGTGCAGGGGCAGGGGTTTTGTTACAAGCATTCTCTGGAATGTACCTTGGATATACTAAATATGCACGCGTAAACTGTTGGGTTTTACAAAACACTTTAGGCACATAAAGCCACACACTGCCTGCTACTGCTCTGCATAAGCTCATCAATTCAATGAGATTCTGCATAAAGATTTTCTTCCCTTTGTGTCATCTCCGTGAAAAGAAGAAACAGTAGGCAGAGGAGTTAAGAGTCTATTTCTGTTTTTGAAGAGTTCTCTGTCAATTAACCCCAACAGATGCTAACTATGCCATGCATTTGCTGTGACTCACCGAGTGGAGCATTTTCTGAACCCAGCATTGAGGCAGCAAATATTTAATACGTTTTAAAGCCAGCAATCAGTGGAAAGGAGATGTGGTTCACTGACCACATTCATCCGAGAAAATTCAAACACTTCACGCCTGCACCGATTTCTTACACTGCTGGAAGAGATCCTTGTGTGCCACACCTACTTTCTCACACCACCTTGGTGTGAATGGTGGTGCCCCCTCCCAGTTTAATGATGCATTTTCCTGGACATTGTTCCTGTCAAATTCCTTTTAGAGGTAAATACCTGCAGCACAGGCACTAAAAATACTAAAAATACAGTCAGTCCTTCATTCCTTCATGAGCTGAATCTAGCCCACTTAAATGTTGATATCTAACCTAAGTGAAAATTAATAACGGTATATATATTTATCTTTTTTTTCTTTTTACAGAAGTGAAAAACTGAGCCTTCACCAGCTGCTTAAATATTTGCCAGAGTTATGGCAGATTTTGAAATTCACACTGAACTTGATGGGGCCACTGTCTGCTCAGACACCTCTCTAAAAAACACTGTAAATCACACAAACCCAAAAAACCCATGTAAATTAAGCCCTTCTTGTGTTCGTGTCTTCATTTGACAGAAAGAAATTGCAGTCAGGCATTTGGCAAATAATTACATGAATACAAATCTCTAATACAGAGACTCTCATAAAGAAAAAACAACCTGAACTAATATTGCACTGGAGCCACGATTGTGGTTACAGAATAGTTTCACTTGACCTAATTTAAAAGGTTTTTTTGTTAGACAGACATATTTATGTGCTTTAAAGCCTACCCTAGTTTAGTGGGCTCAGAGCTGATGCTGGTCTGCTTTTAATGGCAGTTTTGCTTTGAAAGTTCAGTGTCTCAGGAACCACTGAGATTTGATGACCTGAAGCTATAACAATTTGTGACTTTTATATTTTAGCTTGAGAGCTCCACACGACTGGCGACCAAATGGTTCTGCTCAGTGCCCAAAGTGTCTTTACAAGGTTGTTTTCCCCTGCTTGCTGGGCTAATACAGCTACTAGATGTCCAAGCTAAAGGACAATACTTCTGGGTCTGTCATGTGCATTCTGCTCAGATTTGTGATGTAAAATTAATTTCAATTAATATTTTGAGGAGAAGATGGACTAAGGATATTGAGAAGATGGAGGAAGGAGAAGAGAGACTTCCAGTCTAATTTCCCAAATGATCAGTGATGAAGGCTATAGGGAGAACCTGCTGGGGGACAAGCACTTATGCCAGGAGGACTTTCAAAGCCCTGAGAAGATTAGATGGAAAATGAGTTATTATCTTTATGTAGAAACTTCCCTGCACTCATCATCCTTTATTCCAGCTTCAGGATACAGACCAGTGTTTTACCTACTTTTCCATGTCTTTCATATCAAGAAATTTAAGAAAGTTTTAAATTTCCTTTACTTTTTATAAGAGTTCACTTTTTAGGCAGTAGAGATATCCAATTTATTGGTTTTTTTTTTCTCTTAAAATGAGTTAGCTGCAAAGCACATACACAAATACTTATCAAAAGACTTAAAGCATGGAAAGTTTATCTCTGTACTCACTAACAGCTGCAACTATCTTCATTCATACACATTTTTGAGAGGAAACCAATTATGTCACAGACTTGCTTCTCTGAGGACTCTCTTCCCCCAGCTAACAACTCTTGATGGATTATTTGAGGAAAAAAAGGGGGGGTTAGTTTGAACCCAAGAGTACCCAAGAAAGCCAGAAGGTGATTAGAGTCAGGTTTGAGAGTTCAAAACATGTTATTTAATACCATATAAAATAATTTCTGTTCTAAGACATAATTAGGAACGTGTGTAATGCATCCTACCTACTCTTCACAGAGTACTATTTATTTCCAAGTGTTTCCAGCTTATTTGTGCTTTTTAGAAGTGGACTGGCATAGAAAAGACAGCCATCTCCTCTGGAAAATACATATGATTACATTGCTGCTTACAGTCCCACAGCATTTATGGAACTACTGTCACCCCACACCATCTCTGAGCCTGGACATCATGTGCATGCATGTCCATCCATGACATGTTTAAATCTGGGAACCAGAATTACTTTGTGCTTTGGCAAGTGCTGCACACCCCCCACTTAAGGAGTGACCTTATACTAAATAATATAACTATAACTATAAATGGGCTTGGATATCTGCTCATGTTTCAGCAGACCGTTTACAGAGAGGCAAGGAGTTACTTAGAAAGGAAGGAAATTCAGGTTTACCTTCCCTTGCACCTCACATTCTACACTCAGGCTACATTCACATGGTCTCCCCACCTCTGGCATGGGTCAGAGGTTATGCTGGTCCATCCTGTGCCACTGCTCACAGTCACACGTCTTGGGCATCACCAGCTGAGGTCTCCAGGCACTTCCCAACATTTATCTCTGCTTATCTTCCTCGGGAAGCCCTCCATAACTTGTTTCAACTGATTTTCTCTTCATCTTCTTCTTTCTAAGCCTTCTTTTCCTCCTCCATTTCTCCAAGATAATTTCTTTCCAGAAACACATATTTTCAACCTCCTCTTTAGAGTTCACAAATGTGTCATTTTTCAGTGGATCTTCGAGTAACCTGGTGCAGTGGAAGGTGTCCCTGCTCACAGCAAGGGGGATGGAACTGGATCAGTTTTAAGGTCCCTTCCAACCCATTCTGTGACTCTGTGAAAACAGTTTCTGTGCAGAAGGACAAGAAGTGATCAGCTTGCTAATTGATGCATCAGTGCTATCTCTACTAATTGGAAGATTTAGCACGTTCCACTTTTTCCGTAAGTCTGGGTGTTCACAAAAAATTACAAGCAGCCTGTAGCAGTTGCTGAGAGGAAGCAACAGGCTTTAATGCTTGGCAGTTCAAAAGTTCAAATCTGGACGTTCACTCCCCCACAAATCCCAATTATCTTGCTCATGTTAGCATTAATGATTTTTTTTTTTTTTGGCTGCAACTGTTGTCAAACATGTATTAACTCATCTCCTGCAAGTACTTCACTGCAAAGTCATATGGTTTGGAGCAGGATAATGATAAAAATCTCTTTGTATTTGACTACAACCCTTGTTTACAGATTACATGTATGTTGATAAGATTGTTGTTCTCTGCTGTTTTTATTAAGAGGTGTAAGGCAGGCATTAATCTCCTGATTTATGAGTATCAGCACTATGCATTAACTCTCCCTCTGCTCGATAACCTGTTGAGCTGCTGCTACATTTCATAAGAATCCCCACAAGGCAGCAAGCATAACTCATAAGCTAGATACATCCCTCCCCTCCAAAATACCAAACACATTTAATCATGCCCACAAATATTAGCTTTAGCTTTATGTAAGCCTCAAATGAGCACACAAATCTTACTATCACTATTTGAAGTCTAAAACACTGGCAAGGTTCCCAAGTAAGTCACTGTGATTTTGGAGAACACTACGAAACTCAAGCACAGCAGTAAAACACAGCCTGCCCCAAACAAGCAAATACATTCCTCTGCCAAACCAAAGGTCGCAGGAAAGTTAAACACAGGATTAGGAACAATTGAGCCTCATGGAGAAGAAATGTCAGGAGAGGTTCACAACCTAAGGAAAGTGTACCTCCCCAGGCTGAGGGTTGTTTCTGGTATGATATGCTTGTGTGAAACTCAATCATCAACACTCTTTGAAGTCAAGAATGGTTAAAGGTGGCCAACATCTCGAGGGAGATGCCTTAGAAAAAAAAGTCTTAAAAACTTCCCAACCAATGCTGTAATTTTGGACTGTGTAGATCATAAAAAATCCCCACAAAACTAGTGCTTCAGCTAATCTCAGGATGCAGGAAAAAGGCCAGACACTCTTAGGAGGTCAAATGCCAAAAAATGAGAGCATGAAGGATTTTTAAATCACTAGCCATCACTTTTCCTGTCTCAGCGACTGCCAGTGAGCAAGAGGATCATTTGAAAACTTGGCTATAGACCCTCATTTTCATTTTGTTTCTTTTAAACAAATACTTCAGCCTAACAATCTCCAGGACAAACACAGCTAAACAAAAAAAAAATCCCCACCCAAGCGCTGCCTGGTTATTAAGACCTTGGTTTGGCATAGAGCTTTTTTCGACAAATAAAAGCATAAATATATTGTCTTCATACATAATCTGGGGACATGCAGCTAGAATTGATTAACACTGGTATGGAGTCTTAAAAATAACAGGTCTTTAAAACAGCAAGCCGAGAGCAGGAGAATACAAAAGAACTGGAGTTAAACTGTTTTAAATTATATAAAATCTTTCCATGGAGCACACTGTCAGAAACCTTTGCAAGATGATTTCTTCTGTGGGTGTTGGGCAGGAGTTTTATTTGGTTTCTATAGTACACATTTGAAAGGATCATGAAATTTGGCCCAGAAATGGTACTGATGCTTCCCACATGGAACCAGGAAACATTTATAATACACATAGCCCAGAGTGAGGGAAAAACATCACAGCTGAAGCAGAAGTGAAAGTCTGGTCAAAAGCTGATGCAGATTTTAGAAGAATAGTTCCTATATCACTGGGAAGTCAGAAATCTTTGTGTGGTTCCTCTTTCAAAAACTCATGGACTGACAACCACAGATGAAGGCCTCAGTGCAAGTTCTAAGATTGTGCAATATTCTTAAGGTAAAGAAAGTTCCACAATATGATTCTATACACATTTTAAAAGAGCATATTAGCAAATTTCTGCAGTTTTACCTTTTTGACTGAAAAAAAGGTTATTGACCTTAAGTGTCTGTGTGCACACGCTCATCTGTGTCTTTTCCCTGAGTATTTACAGACCAGAAATCCTCATTCACATAATCATTTTCCTTGGAGCCAAGGAAATTTTTAACGATGAAAACTGACAGCACTGGATTCATTATCTGTACTCCTAAAGATTTCCCAACACCAGGATAATGGGCAGCACCATATTGCCTTGTGACACAAATATCAAACACATAATGTAGGACCTTAGGCTATTACTGCTGTTTCCCACCTCCTCCTACCACTGACAACACCTCACAGAAAATCAGAGTTCACAATTTGTATTGTTGCTCTCTCAAACAAACAAGAATCATAATAATGAATGAAGACTTGAGGGGAAGAAAAAAAATAGTAAACCCCAATTTTTTCTAAACTTTACCAACTATGTTCATGTACAATGTTTTGATTCTGTTTGAAGTTAAAAGTTGTATTTTTTCCACGGGAGGAGTGCTGAAAATCATCTATTTGCAAAGAAGGAAGGCAAAGCTGAAAATCAGCAGGAGTTTAAAGGAACAATTGAGTTAAGAATCATTCCTGCAATTTGATTCAGTTCACTACAAGTTTAAGAGCCACTCAAAGGTTCAACTCAGGTTTTGATTTGACCCCTCAAATTTGACATTTATAGACTTAGGTTGACTATTGCTGATTTCAAAATAAAATGAACACTGTAGTCCCTTTCCACCCTGTTCAGGAATCAGATGTGTAAATATAGTCACATACGAATGCCAGCTTAATCCCTCCCACCTTTTTTGAACTTCTTGTTCGGCTTCTGAGAGGCTTGGCGAGGAGGTGGTAATCTCAAAAGTACTAAATTGTCTTAAGCTTCCTGAAAATAGGCAGTCAGGCAAAGACAAAAAAATCTCTCAGGCACAATGCTTCAACAAGGACACCTTTAATCCTCTATTACATCAACAACCTATCCCCCACCCACTGTCCTCCAAAAAACCCCCAAAGGAGACCCTCCTCCCTCAGAAAAATCCCAAAATAAAACCCATGCCAAAGCAAATGAAATAATCAAAAAGATAAAGAAAATAATAATAATAATGAAAAGAAAAAGGAAAAAAAGCTCTCCTAAACAATCCTAACACTGAAATCACCAGAAACAACAAAAAATCCCAAAGCAGGACCCCCCTGGCCCCACCAGGTATGAATCTGCATCTGATTCAGCATGACACAATCCAACCAAGATACACACATTATCCGCAGAAAAAGAAAGCAGATTTCAAGGACTCCAGCTCTTGCAAAATAAATTTTTCCTTCTTAATGTGTAAAAATAATGTGGAGAAAAAAATAACTTGCAATATTAAATGAATAAGCCTTGGTTGAACATACAGGTCCTTCTACACAAAAATGGAATGAAATTAAAACCAAAACTATATCCAAATTATATCAAGGTTCTCTGTGAACATAATTCAAATATTTTAAATGCACTATCCAACTTCAGAAAGTTTGAATTACAACCTACAAAAGATTGTGATCTTGAAATCTTCAGGACCCTGTATTTTCTTCTGGTCAGCCTGATCTAATCCTTTACCTCAGAGAGAGGTCTGCATTTAGCTTTGATCACCATCGCATCAAGCTCCCAGGAATTAAATGAGAATCTTGTTACATTGAAATAAAGTTGTTTATAATCAACCATGCACAAGCTGTTGGTATGGCTAGCTGCCACACAAATCAAGGTTAAAACAGACCAGGCTTAAAGCTGAAATATAACTAATATGACATTATTCCTTCAGACATTTGGTTAGGCTGACAAATTTGTAACTCTGTAATTTACACAATGTCCCCATGACATGTGGCAGTACAGCTATTGTGTACGGAGATTTTTATCATGGGAAGGGGGAGGGAGGGAAATCTACATTTTCCTTATGCAAATCTTTCCCATAACAATGTCAGAATACATGCTGACCTGCTAAAGTGTACAATTTACCCATCTGAGAGTACACAAAATTCAAACGGTGATGGATAATTATTTTAATTCAAAGCAAAGTTACCCAGTGAAACTCATTGGTCCAAAAAGTGGTTAAGATCCTGTATACAATGCTGTTAAAAAAATAAGTATACTCTTTAGTAACATAAGGCTTGGAAGGTTTGCACTTTCTTTTTTTTTCATGCATTGCATCAATAAAGTAAATGTTGTTAGAATTCAGTAGTAGGAAGGGAAATTCAATGAGTAGGATTTTAACGCTATTGTATAACAGCAATTGTCTCATTGGATCAGACAGGAGTTTGTTTTATGTGACCTTCCATCCCTAAGAGGTACAAAAAACCTCCATGGATGGTGATATGTTGCCAAATAAGGAAAGATTCTCCTTGACCTCAGACAGTAATTCGTCAAAACATGAGGACTATATCTTTCCCCATCTATTTTAATCCTATCTGATTGTAGATGTTCTCATAATCCATAAAAATGTATTTTTTTCCCAATTGTCAGGATTTGGCCTTCAGAATATGTACTGGCACAGTATCCTGTGAGCTAATTGCCATGTGGGTTATTGGTTTTAAATTTTTCAAAAGATTTTTGTTTCTCCTTTGTGCTATGAAAAAACTCAAACAGCAGAAGCCTCAAGTCACCATTTCTGAGAAGCGCTGGCTATTCTGCGCAACTCTTTGCTTCTGTAATTAAACTCTCCTCAGAAGGGAGCCCTTCTGGGTCTGAAACTTTCAGCTAACTCCTGCTGGAACCCCTTGGCTCAAGCACATTTTTACCATCTTCCTGAAGGAATTCAAAATTGGCTGCTCCTACTGAGGCGATACAAAGATACCATATATAGGTAACTGCTCTGTTCCAGATCATCACATCTTAAGGGCCTGTCATACATACTGATTCTACAGCTTCCTCCCTGCAAAGCTGATTTTATTCCAGTGCCACACGAAACTTCCAGCTGCTGAAGAAATAAAACATGCCCAACCCTTTGCTGAGGAGCTCGTTCTTCTTCCCCACCCCACTTTCACCACGAAGATTTGTGCAAACTTCCTGTGTGATCTGACTGCTGGTGTGTATTGTAAGAAAAAATGGAGTGGGGGGGGAAGAAAAAAATAAATACAGAACTTGTTATTTCCTCCCGATTGTCACATTTTATGGTGTTGCAACCCAGAGCCCAATGTTGTTTCATGTCCAAATCGCAAGCTCATTGTATACATGGCTCACCTGCATCAACACAGCTTATTTTCCTCCTGTTGTTATTTTCATAATAACAGCTTAAATTTAATCCATGACATGAATTGCCCATACAGGATGTACAATCAACCTTGTAATAACTTGCAGACTTTTTAATGGGAAAACAAGGCAAAAATTAGTACAGTCAGATTAATACAGGTACACGATACATTCAAGCTGGGTTTTTGTACTTTAAAGGGCATTTTGTTTTAAGGTGCTTTATTTTTCTTGAAGAGTGGCTATGATGTTTTGGGGATTTTTTCGCTTTTCGTTTGTTTGATTGATTTGTTTTGTTGGGGTTTTTCCCCCCTCTGGAAATTAACTGTGGTCTTCTCCTAGGAATTTTTTGCTGTGATGCATGCCCAGCAAACATCTGTAATTGCAACGAAAATAATTCTGGCCAAGATAATTTCTCATGTGCATGTGAATAGGACAGAGTCATGCCTCCTGGAATTGGACCTGCAGCTTCTTCCATGCTCATTCTTCTTTTTACCTTTATTCAACCACAAATATCTGAACAAAATTTTCTTTGCAGTAGATCAGATTTTTTCTTAGGCTATTTTGTCACGGCAAGAATAATTGCCTATTTCTGTTGCTGGACACTCTGCTGTGCCTGGTTGTACATTATCTGCAGATAAGATGCAGAAGAAAGGATGTAAACCACAATGACTGCATCCCAGGCTGAGATAGAAAAATTCAGATTGTTGTTTACTATAGAAACTATTGCTACAGAAGGTGCTTTTAAACTAGGGGACATCTTAGTGAGCAACTTGCATTTTCTCTTGGGTGTGAAGAGCTGAAACTGCTTTTAAATTCTTAAGAAAAAAATTGAGAGCAAAGATGAGGAGACCACAAAGTCTACATAAAATAGTGATCTAGCCAGTTTTAGAGCATCATGTACCAAGACTCTGCAGTTTCACTTAGAATAACTGTGTGCACAATGTAAGCTCTCGCTAACCACAGATTTTAATTAATCTCATGCTAAACAGAGTAACTTGCTGCCCACAGATGTAGCTGTGACTCTCAGTGAACAGCAGGGAGATCTAAACTCAGGAGCAATCTCAGAGCTAGATGTACAAAATCACGTTGTTCTGGTTTAAAAATACAAACAGCTTATGCAGGAAGGAGAAAAAAACCCAAAAAAACAACAACCAAAAAAGCCCCCCAAACTAACTCCAAACCCAGCCCTCCGTCCCCACCACATTTATAAAAATCAGGAAAGTTTCAGCTCAAAAAGGTAGCAAAAAAAATACTTTGCAATAAAGCAAATTTGGTTTCTCCTATCACTGCTTCCCAATAATTTAAAGTTCATATGCAACTTATGTAGTTAGTTTATTCAGCTTGTCTGCAGCCTACAATGTCATTGGTTTAAGTTTGTTCATAGATTATGGTAAATTTATAAGTCTACTTGAAGGCTAAATAAAGAGCAAAGAGTTGGGTCATCTGTTTCTTTTAAACACGGGAAAAAATAACTAGAAAATTAAAACTTAATGTAACTTTGTTCCCAAGAGTTTTTAGAGTCCAGACTTCAGATAGAGTAAAACTGGGCATCAAAAACACAGGCTGGAACTAATTAATACAGTAAGTACTTTGACCGAGATATTTTTTTCTTCTATTAGATCCAGAAACCTTATGTATAAGAAGAAGGATGTTAAGTCTTCTGCAAAACACATGGGCTTCAACTCCCAGTTACTCTAAGT
>NW_005054543.1:433604-446494 GCF_000277835.1 Geospiza fortis | reverse complement strand
ATCACATAAAAGACCCTGCCAATTAATTCCTCTTGGAGTCAATAAAAGTTTACATCAGTATTTAAACACTTTTCTCCCCATCACCCCATTTGAGACCTTTAATACCTATCTCCCCCTTCCAAGCTCGTAATTCCTCCCAGGCTACATAAATCCTTTATTTTGGCGTCTCCAGCCGAAACCTGACCCCAGTCAACAACATTTCACAACTCTTGGCAAGGTCAGTTTTTCCAACAAAGGGGAAGTCCAAGGGCTACAGAGACCCCCCCTGAGTCTCTGCAGTGCCAGAAACACCAAAGTTCTTCCCCAAGACCACACCAGGGCAGAAAGGATGCCCAGTTATTATGTGCCAAGTGAGCCACCATTCCCAGCACCTCTAATGAAAGGGAACATAGAAATTAAGGTTCAAATACCTAACAGGGATCATGGACCCAGTATTTCTTCAAGTAAGTTGCATGGAAATCTATGCAAACCTCACAGTAACTAGAAACCACCTCTAATTAATATGCAGTAACCCCTTGCTTGCTTTCTTAGAACAAAGATTAATTGCATCCTAAGAGATTGAGATATTAAATTCATTGCAAAAATGCTTGAAGGTGATTTTAGTTACTATTTCCAGAATTAGGTAGCCTCAGCTTGAGATCTGCCAGTGCCTCCTAGTTCAGGATTAGTGTAAAAGGTAGAGTCGTGCTCGGATGACACGTGGAGATTAATTAAATTGTGGATTTATAGCCTATTCTTTGTGGAGAACGGTTATTAAGACTACATATTTTTCAGAACTGAAATGGCCACTGCTTCAAAGGCTCATTTAAGTCCTTTCCATAAGATTACTGTTTTCTTTGGGACCTGGAAACCAAGAATCCAATATAAAACTCAGAATCTTAAAACTAAAGGAAAAAAACCCCTAACCTCTCCCCCTTTTAAAGCTTTTCACAGTGTCTTACAAATCCTTGGGTGGACTATCCTTAATCAAACCACTCAAAAGTCATACCAAGATTTTCAACCCCTAGAAAGCTCTGGCTCCACTCATCTACTAATTTAATACATAAATGTCCTCAGCCATTCAGGTATGTTAAACTGAATATCAGTCTGCTACTGAAGAGTACTGCAAAATTACCCGGCCAAGTACATTAATTCTTTAACAGATAAAAATTATCTATACACCGTGTTTCTAGAAGATAAGTGGCTACAGGCAATTTAACTGGATATCTGAAGAAGAAAAAAAAAATCCAGCACAACTGACATGACAAGTTTTTCCAATAATCTGAAATCCATCCATTCCACAAAAGAGAGAGTACAGCTGTGGTAATCACTGAGCCTCCCAATATTTCTACCTTTAGTAAATCTTCACTTTTGAAACTCAGTTGTAAAAAGCAAATGAACAGCAACAAAAAAGTCACTGTCTGCAGGTCAACAGGTGTTCAGTAACAAACTAATAACAGCTTGGGATCAACTCAAGAACAAGTGTCCTATAGTGAATGATGACAACATCCCTCTGTATTCAAGGAATGCATGGACTTATCCAGATGAGGAAAAGAAAAAAAAGAGGACTTTCCATCACTTGTGATGAAACATGAGGAAACACACAGTTGAAGAAAAAAAATCTGAGAAAGTGATATAAAAATGCAATTCATATGAGATTAGGTTTGGGGTTTTTCTTAATTAAGGAAAATTAGAGTATAATCAGTAGAAGCACGTTCAGCTGCTCATATAAAAAAGGTTGGATGGTAAAACTTAGGTTATTGTAAGGGGTTTTTTGAGTACCACAGAGCATTTTTCAGGAGTATTAGACCTCCTGAAGTCTGAAAGGTTTGTTGGGAGAAAATGATACCCATCAGACAACATCCAAAGGGAATAGTTAGAGTATTTTCCTAAGAGATAAGAAATTCATCTCTTGCACAGGTCAAACAATGGAAAATCTTAGCAACAAAGACTACAAATCTCTCTAGTTTCACCTTCCTTTTCTCCCTCCCTGGTACAGCATCTTGGGACTAGCAGAGATGCAAGACATCTTTAATGAAGCTCTCTTCACAAAAAAAAACCAAAAAAGAAAGTCAAACAACTGCTTGGATAAAAAGCTGGTGAGTGCAAGGAATTTGTGTGCCTGGTCCTTAGTGCTATCTTGCAAAGGCAGAAAAATAACAAAGAAGGGGTTTTAGTAAACAAGCAAGGAATTATTTACCCTCAAAAGAATTAAATTCTAGTTTCAGTTAAATCATTGTTATGAGGGCAGGTGATGAAAAGCCCAGCCCAAGGCTGAGCCCCCAGTGCTGGGGGCTTTATAGCATAGAGATATACATTTATATAGCCATGAAAATCTTATAGCCTAAGTATATAAGAGAGATATTAGCAGGTCCATTTTACCTCTGGGAGCTGGGACACACAGAGCTTAACTAACACTTCCAAACTAACACAGCCTGGGAAAAGCATGAAATTATAACCTCATTTCTCAAGGACAATGCCAGGCTGCCACTGCCCAGGTACCTTTCCTGTGTACAGGCAACTTCCTCCTTATTTCAGTTCCACTGAGTGCAGAACTAGACAAAGCCTAAAATTTGAGTGGGTGGGTCAGGAAAGACCTGCAGGAGTACATAAGGACTGCCACTGATTTAAGATGAGGAAATGGTAGAGGAAAGCATCACTAAGTAATGTGTGAGGGAAAGGATGATCCTGCTTTTTCCTGCTTCCTGCAACATCAATGTTGCACATCCTACCTGTGTAACTGGGTGTGAGAAATCACCAGTCAGGACTGAAATTCTGGGGTATAATAGATGAAGAAACAGCACAACCTCCACCTCCCCTGAAGAGGAGGGAGCCTGAAGTCAATGGCTCAAGGCCTTAGCAGGGAATCCACTCCAAACACTTTCCACATGTCCCAAAACATGGATACAAGACAAATTTACATGCAGAAGAGCCCTTCCAGTGCATTGCTTTGTTAGCAACTGCCATCAGTGTGCCAAACCACAGAATTTCTTTGCTGACAGATGTTCTGGACTCAAAGCTGCAAAGCCAGTCAGCTCAATTAATGGAGGAAGGAACCATCAAGGAAAAGCCATAGCTGCTGGCACCAGTCCCTGAACTGCAGATCACTGGCAGTGTTACTGCACCTCACTGTCACAGGCTCTGGCTAGACAGCTGTGCTGCTGGTGCAGTAATTTCATATCATGTTTTAGGGGTTAGGGCAATTCAAATAATTAGGCCAAGGAACATGGCAGCAGCAGTAAGTAAACCTCTTTGTGAGAGATCATTCATTTGAATTGGATGTTTAAATCCCCCATAAAGCACCTGGAAGATTTAACAACTCATGTCCAAATGAACAAGATGTAATGAGCTTGTACACACGCTAGATATGAAAAGTGGATTGTTTTTAGCAAAACGGTGGAGAATAACCTCTTATTGAAAGGAGTGATGGTGAATTTTAATCAGGGGAAAATGAAGATGCAAGAATAAATCTGCACAGGCTTAGAGGAGGACTGGATGACTTGCTCACCCATCAGCAATGGATGCAGGAGTGTGTTACATCCTAATCTGCTGTTTTCTGTTATCTTTACTGCTTGCATCATCCCAGAGATCCTGCCTTTTTAAGGGGAAAAAAAAAACCCAAAAAACTAACAAAAAAACAAATTGAGAAAAGCTGCCCATATTGTCTTCTGCAAAGTGCAAAGGAAGAACAACTAAGAAAAAAAAAAATTAAAAAAATTTAAAATTCATACTTCAATACAGCTGGCCCTAATTTTTCATCCCAGTATTATTCACTTGAGTGACTGTAGAGTTAGACATTCAGACTGAAAGCAGAAGAATCCACACCATGTTTTGCTGCTCATGTTTAGCTTATCAGAGCTTGGCAAGAGCCACCATCCCCCTGGTGATTCTCATCTGTGTCACAACTTGGGACATGTGTAACCCTCACTAACACCCCTTTCAATGCCATCTCTGACACCATCTGCATTTTTGGATTGGTAAACTGGAAAGCCATTTCTAAAATGTGTTTTTAGTTATTACAAGATACACACACCCTCTTTCCACACTTATTTATTTTTTTTAACCAAGCATATTGTGGCAATTATGAGGGAATTTGTATTCTCCACTGACATCTGAAATTCCATTTTCTGTATTTCATGGTGGCAATGGAGTCCAGCATTGTGTCCCTGGGCCAAAATTTCAGGGCTTGTTTTCTTTTGTTTCTTGAGTACTGGATGAAGAGAACATTGTCCAGGTCCTCAGCGTAAAGCACAAGTGAAATATTTTCTTTTTCTTAGTCCTTTTCCCAAGCATTTGTGTGTTGGGAGTCCATGCATTAACTGGTTTGTTCAGATACTGAATACAATACAGAATTCCTTATCTTAAACTTTGCTCAATTTATTGTTCTGTGGCCACAGCCAAATTTTAGCTGTTGTGTCTGCTTTCCTCCCCCCCCTCCCCAGTTTGAACATTTTGAAGCTATTTAACCCACCTCAACTCCCAGGCAATCACAGGGGTGGATGTAGGGACAGAACTATTTGCCCAAAACAAGTCACAATGCACACACCAACACGGCTGAAATTGCTCCTCCTGGGCTGATTTGCCAAGCATGAAAAACACTTTTTTTTTCCTGAAAAGCCAAACCATTAACAGGCTGTTTGGATGGTGTGTGTGGTGGAAAAAAAAAAAAAAGACATTTCGGAGAGAACATTTGAATTGGTACATCCGCCTGACACATGATGTGTGAAACAAGATGTTCCCAGCTCCACCTGCCAAGTTGGACCGGCCGGTTCAATAGGACTCGTGGAGTTGCAATCATCTGCGTGCAGAGCAGACACCAAGATTGCTGCTTCCCAGGCTGGGGGCTGACCACTCCTCTGAGTAAAAACCCCTGCTCTTTTCCCTTGGATTTCACCTTGAGCTTGCCAAGCCAAGTTGAAACCGACTTTTAATTTTTTTCCCTAGCAATGTGCCGTGGAAAGGTCACATATTTCTTCAGACAGGAATGCAAAGGGGTACAAGGTCTTCCCTGCATAGGTAACTCATATGATTTATAGCGCTGAATTTAGCCTTGTTGGAGCCAAATTAAGGCAGAAAAGCAACAGAGGAGATGTGGCCTTGAGGAATTAATTTTTTTTTTCCTCCTTTTTGTGCCTCTCCTTGCCAGGCTACAGCTTTGCTTTTGCTGCTGTAGGGGCCCAGAGCACAGGTTGCTTCAGCAACCATTGTCCAGTCACCTATGAGGAGCAAAACCACATGCCAGAAGTTCTAAACAGGGATAAGAGACTTTTCTGGAATCAAGGCAGCTGATTTTGGTCTCTCTTATGCACTAGGGGGTCTCCATCCCAGCTCCCATCTCATTTTGGAGATGGTAAACGAGATTTCTGTGTCTGCAGAGGGCTGGGCCAGAATACTGTGTTTGCTGGGAAGGCTCTGAAGGATTTTTTCTTTTCTTTTGAAGGCTTGAAGTTTTGCCAATCTCTCCTGGCTCCGAGGAATACAACAGGACATGGTGTTTATTGCAGCCCCACTATGAACAAGGAGATCAGGCAGTGGTGTGCTCATGTCACAGCGTAGATCTTATGCTGGGAGCTTAATCCAAAGGAGACAACAAGAGGGAAAAAAAAAATCCATGCATGCTCTTTCCAGTAACTTTGGTACTCAGACCACTCTGAATAAATCCAGTGAAAGAAAACGCACATTAAACTGTGTTTAGGGCTCTTGCAGCCAGAGGAAGCTGAGACTTAGCAGAAATTATTGCAGCTCTCACTGTCCCTCTCCAGACAGACATAACCAAAGAGGGAGGCCTGATGTAATATTATATACACACACATCATATTGCCATTTATTTTATACCTCTGCTAGATGTCCCAGCTTAGCTGGGTGGAGTCCAGCAAAATCCCCTGTCATGCTCCAGCACAACCTCTCCCTCCTTTTAGGCTTCACCACCATCCACAGCCTTGTCTGTTGCTATATTGTACCTTTCCCTTCATTATTACCTTTATTCAGAGGCCAAGGGAAATGCTTCCAGAGGGTTTGGGGATCAGGAGCTGTGCTCAGCTGACATGGGGGTAACCAGCACCAAGGCTGCTCTGAGCCCCTGGGGATTTTGAAGTCCCAATGTAAATATTCCTACCTGCTGCCCCCACAGGATCTGCATCCTCCAGCCTTTACTCAGCCAATCAGGCCCCAAACTATGGTGGAGTCCCAGAATAAATTATGGGGGTGCAAAAAGTAAACAAAATTGAGAATTTACCAGTGTAGGACACCAGTTTAGAGCTGGTGGTGGCATTTGCTACATCAACTTATTTGAGCCTGAAAGAATTGGTTTGTGCACCTAAAATAAACACACAAACATTCCTCTATTTATTATAAATATTAGCTACAGGCTTCTTTGGGGACACACTAAAACCAAGAACTTCAGAGGCCTCAAACAGGCTGGAAATTGGCCCAGAGAAGAAGAACTAAAATATATAAGAAAAGTAGAAGTGGTATTGCAGTTCAATAAGTCACAAGCCATATGAGCTATGTGATGACTTCTAGCTCTTTTTCTTTTTTCTTCCAGTGGTCATTCTGCTCATATTACTACTCATATTACCTATTGCCTTTTGCCACCTCTTAACCTTCTGCATCCTGCAGTGGTGCTGCACAATGTCACATCTGTGCAGAGCTGCTGCTCTCATCACACACAGAAACCACACAGAAACGTCCAGATTTAATCACACCTCTGACCTGCTCTGTGCCCATACAGCTGCAGTCTCCACGTTCACACACAAAGTTGGGAAACTTCAGGCATGCTGCAGGGGAAAAGTGCCTGGGAGATATTTCTTTTACAGGTAGGGAGAAGGTTGTTTTAAAAAGAAAACAGGATTCTTTGAGAGGGCAACATTGTCTCTTCCTTAAATCTTCTTGACTTTAACGTCCTCTGTGTCATCCTCCATCTCTGCACAAACCTCGCATCACCTGACTTGTCTCGCAGAGCAATCAGAAATGATCTCATAGAGCTCGATAAAACTTAAAATAATTCCTAGAATAGCTCTGCTGGAGCACACACGCTGTCAGGCAGCACAGAAGGGGTTCTGCAGAAGCTCTTTGGTGGCATTCAGGGGCTGGTGGTGAGGCCCAGGAGCCAGCCCAGCTCTGGTCCCTGCCCTGGTGCTGGTCCCCAGCCCCGCTGCCCCTCCCAGCCCTGCGCTCCTCAGCCCCGCGTTTGCATCCTCACAGAACTTTTGGAGTCAAATACAAACTCATCATCCTGTGCTGACAGTCCCAAACGACTTGAGAAATAAAATAAAATAAACCTGCAGCAAGCCCCCTGTGCCAAGTCTCACACCACAGGCAAGGACAGAGGGTCGCAGTGCCCAGTCCCACACAGAGGCTCAGAAAATGGTCAGGGAATTTTAAACTCCTAAAATAGAAAGTTCAGTGAGGGAAAAAAAACCTTAGTCATGTAAGTAGACTTTATACTTAGACTCTGAAGTATTGTTTTTCCTCTTTCAGTTCAGCACACAGTAAGTTCTTTAAAAAAATTATATCAAGAGTCTAAAGTATACTTCAAAATATTATTATTACATATATAGCATAATAATATCACAATTCATAGCCCCCAATCCCTGTAATTTACCCAAAACATATTCAGTGCAGGCAGCTTCAAGTTTTGCAAAAAAAGCTGAGGGGTATCTATGCAACTTTACATTTAAGTGATTTTATAATTTTGCCATCTACACTCCCAGATGTTTCCAATGTCTTACAGAAGTTTCTGCAAACCATCTGCAAACTTTTATACGTCTGCATTCTCAATAAGGCAAAACCAGGCACTTACAGCAGCATTAAGCACAGACATTTAACACTGTGAGTCTTCAATATCTGCAGCAAATATTAATGGGGAATTTTTTTCTCCCTTACCGTTTTTAGCAGTTCAAATCACAATTTTTCACTATGCAAATTTAAAAAAAAAACCCCAAGTGCTGAAGGTAAAAAAGTAGCAACTTTTAAATGCCAAACACACGCCTCAAGAGGGGCAACAAAGTGTGGAAGTTTCAACAACATGAAACAAGCACTTCACTCCACCTTCCTTCCCCCTAAACTATTTTCACTTCTTGATCAACTTTCTCATGCTGTTTGTTTTTGCTTCTCTAGAGTTTCCCATTCATTTCCATGCAGAGCACAGCAAGGAAAGCAGAGAGTTAACGCTGTAGTTGCAACTGGTGTGAGCCTTTACTATTAGCTTGAATTTACAGAGCAATCTCTCCTTAAAAAGAAATAAGGGGAAAAAAAAAAAAAAGAATTCCTCACTGCACTGTAACACTGAGAAGTATATTTAAAAATTCTCTCTCGGGTCTCTCTAAACATCTGTTCAAAGGTTTTGCTGTATCTTAAAAGGGCTCTAATTACCAGAAACTCCTTTCTTACTTAAGCCCAGGGCTCCATTTCGATTATAACTCAAGCTCCAGTTAATTTAGGGCTAACCCCAAAATGCCTGTACCAAACAGAAGAAAACATAGGCCTACCTTAAAACTTTCCAGCTTTTCAGAGGATCCAAGTCAGAGATTATAGACACCATTGTAGGAATAACAATAATAAAAGATGTATATTAAAAACGAAAAAAAAAAATAAAAAAGAAGCAAAACCACGCCAGGGAAGGCTAACCACAAAAGCAGCAAGTACTCTACTCAGTGTGGGAATGACAACAAACCCAGCACAGCTCTTCCTCCTTCTCAAGCTGATAAGCACTTGTCCCAGCTTCTCTCCACCCCCAAAATCAATCTTGTGCTATATTGCTTCACAGTCCCAGTTTCATTTCTTCACCACTACCTTTTAAAGCCCTTGTAATCTGCTCCAACTGATCAAATTTGACCTTTTTGTAGTCCACTTTATTCCAAGCACAGCCCTCAGTTAAATCTCTCTTTATTAACACCGTCCTTCTTGGCTTTCTTTTGGAGCAAGCACAGCTCAAGCTCGAAGCCTCCAGTCTTTGCCAGCAATCATTTACAGATTACTGCAGGCTGCAGTCTTCTCCTTTTGGGTATTTTCTTCTACCTTTGAGGTTTGTTTTTATATTATTTTCTGAGGGTTGTTGGTGGTCTCCCTTTCCCTGTTCTGTGCAGGTTGGAGTTTGACACTTTTAAAGGAGGGACTTTCCAATGCAACTCCTCTCCCACCCTTCCCTCCTCCCCTTGTCCCTCACCCCCATATGGAGAGACAGACACACGCATCAAAAGCAGTTCACAACCTTTAGAATACAGAATAATCTTTCTCCCCCCCCTTCTGTTCTTTAAGTCTATTAGAATTGATAGACTTAAACACAGAAGCTGTGCTTGAAATGCACTGATCTAAAGCAAGGCTGCTATTATGGAGGATAATAAAAAGTCTAATCATGCAAAGCCAGATGTAACCCTTTGGATGTTTAAAAGGGGAGAAGGTGTCTATATGGTTCCATAAAATCAATTTTTTTTTTTACTACATAAAAAATAAATGGTAAAGCATCCTCCAGATTACTATGGTGATCTGAAAAGTTGTATAGCTGCTGATAGTGTGTATTTACTTAGGAAAATCGAGTTTATTGGCTTCTTTTGCATTTCTGTAATACTTTTTGACAGTGTTTTTCCTCTATTTAAATATTTCTTTTGCCTTTTTTCCCCTTCTAAATGTTTTCCATTTGTACTGTAAATGACTGTAACCTCTCCTTGAGCTCCACCAATTCATTAGGATTTCTGGAAATTCCTGGAAATTTAATTCCAGTGAGGAATTAAAATTCTTTTGGGGGAAAAAAGCAAAACAGTACTCGATGAAGTGTTCAGTCAGAACCAAACTACCCCTTTGGTAGATACTTCCACTTTGATATTTATATCACAGGCATATGCTCCTAGTTTCCCTCTGCCACCAGCTCTCTCTCTCACAAAAAAAAAAAAAAAAAAAAAAAAAAAAAAAAAAAAAAAAAAAAAAAAAAAAAAAAAAAAAAAAAAAAAAAAAAAAGAAGTTAAGATCAGCCCTTGTATGTTAAAAGAAGCAGTAATATGGTGGTCAGAGAGATTTGGGAGATCTGGTAGTGTGAGACACACTCGTGGAAACATAATAAGGAGTATTATGAGACATAATAAACTTTTAAGCCTTCCAATAGCTCCTTCTTTAGTGAGATAAAAACTTGAGCTGTGCCTAAACCATTTCAGGCTCCCTGGCCTGCTGGAGGCTGGGTTTGAGCAGCCTGAACGCCCCTGGCCGGCTGCACAAAGGCAGCTCAGTCTTGCCCTGGCCTGAAGGTGACACCGAGGCTTCCAACCGCCCAAAAAAAGAGAATGTGACCATTTTGCCTGCCAGACAGCAGCCAGCTGATAGTGGTCAGACAGAAACAACCAGTTTTAAATGACCCTGATACAAAATGCCTTCTTTGCTCCAAGGCCAGAGCATCGTTGGCCCCTCATTTAGGAGAAACTCTGAGTCATCTCCTGCCTCCTCCCTGCCCTGGCCAGGTGAAGCTCAGCCCGTGGGGCCCTATCTGCTCATCAGTTCATCGAGCCAGGCCTCAAGTTCAGACTTTGGAATTTTACATCCTCCCCTAGGCAATGCTTCCAACAGTTTTGCTTTGTCTCAGAGGGGTGTAGTGAGGAAAAACACATCAGGGACAGCTGATGGTGGGGTTGCAGGTGCAGATGGAGGACAGCTGGGGGTTACAAATGTTCCACCTCTCTCTTAAAACCTGCGGGGCCAGGGTGTTTCTCACCTGATACACACATATCTCTGAGCAATTCTGCAGAGATAAGGCTTCTATCCAGCTCTGGAAACTCTGGGCCCTATATTT
Organism: Geospiza fortis; assembly: GCF_000277835.1. NCBI lineage: Eukaryota > Metazoa > Chordata > Aves > Passeriformes > Thraupidae > Geospiza > Geospiza fortis. Next base: position 435,738 of record NW_005054543.1, on the reverse strand, counting down.
GTTTAACTACAGGAGGTGGGCAAGATGCTTGTAATGGAAAATTAAATTCAGTTGTTTCTTTGTGGAATTGAGAAAACTTTCTTTCCTTTCTTTTTTTTTTCCAGCATGGAAAGCAAATAAAAACAGATTGGTCAATGTCTCTTTTATTCCTCCCAATAGTTTGTAAACCACTGAAACCACTGTTATAGATGTTAATCCCTCGTTTGAGGCTGGGGAGGACATCAGTGGTTGCAGCACACTGCCTTTTCTCTTTCCTCTCTACCCTATTGCCACATTTGCTGGTTTTAGAGCTACACTCACCTATTTTCCCATGCAAACTTCTCACTTAATATTTCATATCGTGCAAACATATTGATGACCAGGCTCGAATTAAGAAAGGCTTCAAGCTGAGCTTGCAAAGAAAACAAAAATCAAAATACCCTGACCTCTCCTGACACATTGACAAGCCAAGTTTGTGTCCCTGTCACATCCTGTTGCAGGTCAAGGTGAGAAAGGGGCAGATGCTCTGTCTTTATACCCCACTGCACCAATATGCTCAGTGTCTTACTTTGTTCATCCCAAAATCCCACAAACTATGTCTATTTCAAGGATTTTATCTCTAACAAGTACATCTTATACTTTCCATAGATTCATTTTTCACTGTCTTCCCACAGAAAATGCTCCATTATTTCTGCCAACATATCCACATGAAAACTATACTGCAGGAGTAAATATACTTATTCCTTTCCCTCTTGCACTTCTTGGGGTTATTTCTATTTTTTTAATCTCAAATTCTTGTGTCTGGAAAGAAAGCCATGTCTCCATTTTGGAGGACCTTGATGGCATTCTGCCAGCTTTTCCTACAACACTGAGGACAGCAACTATGAGCCTTCTAAAAATAAAACTACGAGATCAAGTTTAGCACAGAGGAACTTGCAACAGGCAATGGATTTTCCAAAACAGCCTCACGTGTTTCATACAGCATGTAGCTATAGTAGGAGAAAACAAATAAAACAGAAACAGAAACTCGCTGTAAAATTATTTTAACTCTTGTGCTTAGATAGCAGACTCCAGCTCAGCTTTTAGCCAAATGTTTCTTCTGTTAGGGCTGAGGACTTTGTATTCAAAACTTTTATTTTTTATGCTTTGAGTAAAGAAATTTCCTATGATCTCCAGCTTGTTTGCCAGGAAACCACCAGCACATCTGTGAAATATTACTTAAGCAAATTTATTACTGCTAGAGCCAGAAGGCAACAACCCTAAAAATTTTCTCTACCTGCTGAAATCCAGCCTATTGTAGAATTTGTGTCTTTCATGCCATGACACGTTCCCCCACTGAGAACTTACTGGTTCTCAGTTAATATGATAAAGAAGCTCTCCAAGATTTTGAGTCATGCTAAAATAAATATATACATATACTTTTGAAAACAGCATTCCTGTATACACACATACACAAAAGGATCTCTAAGCAATGTCATCATCCTTAGTTTAGACAGCTGTGGAGTCAAAAAAGTCAGCTAGCTACAAACATTTGAAGGTCAAGTACAGGACAAAGCGTTTAAAAAAGCAAAAGCAGTTATGGCTACTGAGCAATAGAAAGATGATTTTATGTAATGAGACTTTTTATTCCCCCCAGCTCTTTCTATACCAGAGTCCTATTGGACTGAGAACTTCATAGTGTTGGGCAGGATAATAAACCAAGTATAGTAAGCAGCTTGGGTTTGTTATTTAATCTCCTTGCAAGGGTGTTATCTCACTCAAAATATTTTAGGAGCCAAGGAAGGTCTGCCAGAGCACAGCCTTCTAGTCAGGGTGCCCAGCAGCCTGGTTATCAGGCAATAATAGAGAAATAAATATCCTTCTAGCATCTTCCCAATACATATTTTCTGTTGCTGTTTCATACAAAGCAATTTTAAGTTATTTGAAAGAAATCTTGGGCTTTTACCAGGAAAACCTCACTCTCCCTGGGGAGCCTGTTGTTAAACAAAAGCTCAGCTATTAAAGAGTGGCCTCCAACTTCAGGGCTGCTGTTGGGGGCTTATAAAGGCTCTTCTCCAGACTGTCTCATGCTGTCCCTCCCCATCAGCCTTGCCACCCCCCTGCCTCTCCTCCTAGTCCCTAATGCCTCGCCTTTTAAGCAATGGAGTGACTAATT
>NW_005054543.1:422307-433553 GCF_000277835.1 Geospiza fortis | reverse complement strand
ATTTTTTAAAGTTGGCAAGATGCTGCTTTAACTTGGGAACTTGAGCACTTGTTCATGGCCTGGATGTGTGAAAAAAATCTGGCTGAATTTAATAATTCTGATGGAAAAAAAAAATTAATTAAAGATCTTACTCCTAGAACTGGCGTAAGTAAGCCCAAGTATTATTAAGAATTTTTAAAGCTAAGTCCATTCTTTCTTTGTGAAATACACAATTTGGGAGACAAGAAATTTTAAGAAGTCCCAAGTCTAAGAAATTCCCAAAGTCATGCTTGTACAGAACCAGAGGAAAAGCAGTCACAAGCAGGCATAAATCCAGCTGACAATTACTCTTTGGGAATTGGGAACTGCAACCAAAACACCCCGGAGACAGCAATCGCTGTTTCACTGCAGGTCAGTGGCCAACTGGGCTGGGATTCAGCACATCTTATCACACACTGTAACTTAGAAGTTGGCTTCATCCAGCAGCTGCAGAGATTGAAGGGTTTTGTTTGCTTGCTGATTGTACAAAGCCTGCACTTTAACAGTTAATCATTAATCTTAAATTGCATAAATGTGTCTCATACTTATCGACTTCTCACTTTTACACTCTGCAGAGACAAACTTTGAAGAGATGGCATTTTTTTTATTCCTGATTGTGTTTTTAATGGATTTTCAAGTACTTTCAGGTTTTGCTCATGACAACTGCTGCAATAAAAAGCCTCACGAACAAAGATGTGTTTTGTGTCTATTCACCTAGCAGAAAATCACTATTACGACATACTTCATTATGAGAGAACTGCTTTCCAGCCTCTCTGAAGAGACAGTGATGCCCAAACTCCCATCAGCCTAATTGTTTTTAAGGTGTTTGTAGTTCACTTTAAACACCATATGAGCCAAACATTTACATCCTTTGCTGAATTTTTCTTTCCTGGCCAGCGGGAAGGTTTCTTCGCTCTGCAGCACTGGCAGGGCAAGAACACTTCTGTAGTCTGAGGCAGGGCTTGCCCTTCCTCACCCAACAGAAAGAATGAAAGAGAAGAAAAGCTCCTTGTATTTGCCAGACATGTTCAAAAAGAGCTCCTTGCACACCCCAATCTGCTTCTTTCATTCCATTTGGCAGAGTCAGGGGTCAGATTTGGTGGAGAGGAGAAAAGCAGCCGTTAACCGTTCCAGTGCCACAGCAGACTGAGGAGCCTAAGCAGGCACTGTCTGTCTTTTCATTTCCATTCTTTTGGTGTCAGGTCATACAGTGAACACCAAGAGGTCCTTATGAAGCCTTATGAAAAGGTTATTGTTCAGGCTGCCTTCATAACACAGCCCAGAAAATAAAAACTTTGGTGATGACCTTAATAAGTGCTTTGTTGTGAAGGCCATGTTTTCACATGGACCACAGCTGCATTTGTACAGCCCCAATGCCATCTCCTGCAGCATTGGAGAATAAATCTAAGGGTAATTAATTTATGCTGAATGCATACTGTAAAATGTTTAGGAAACCATTTCCAAAGAGACAAAAGAAAATTAGTGGCTTCACATCTATATCTGTCTTTTAATAGATTCTTCAAATATTTACCTCTGGTTTTCTATCCATCACAGAAATTCAAGGAATAGGATAATTATTGGTAAGGGACTAGGTGGAGATGTTCAGTTAATTTCTCTCTCCGTCTTCTTGACATTGAGAAAACTGGTTTTTTATCTGTGCCCTACTTTCCCATCTGGGAGGGACAGACACCACCCTAGCAATCTACAGAGCAGAACACTAGGAACTTAATAGAAGACACAGAAATTGGCAGCTTTATGAAATTCCCTCCTTTCCAAGACTGTTTTAAGTATAAATCAACTGAAATGCTGGTTCGTCATTCAGTGTAAAAGAACATGATCTGTTGAGACAGATGGCTTCTACCACTTCAAAAATTAAAGAGTTACTGTAGCAAAGTAAGGAACCCCTGAAGCTTTAAATAAGTGATCTATACCATACCCCTTAGAAAGAAAATTATTTAAAAGCTCCAAAGTCCTAGAGGCAAATAAGGGAGGGGAAAGTAGCAAAAGGGAATAATTATTCAATTAAGAAAGTGGTGAGATAAATGGTCCATTTCTGATATTCATATTTATTAAAGTACATTCAGGCACATGATTTTGAAGTGTCAACCACAAACACCTATTTTATACACTGAGCTTAGATCTGTTAAAGAGAGAGAGAGGTACAAGGTCCCTTGTGTGCTTTGCTATTGACCTAAAGACGATGACATGTGAGGAGGGAAGGAGAAAGTGCTTCAGATGCCAGAGCAATCCCATACATATTTCATGTAAAGGCATGGAGGAGCACCCTTTTAGCCTGAGTTTACCCTGATGCTGGTCAGGATTCAGGATTTGCTGTACTCACTAGAAATAAAACTCTTTCATTTTCCCTTCCTATCACAAACGCTGGGAAGAGCTGACAAAACAGGAAGGCAACTTTTTGCTGTAACAGCTGGCAGGAGATTTTTATAAACACAAAAACCAATTAAGTGTCCTGATTCTGGGCATGTAACTCCCCTGGAGCCTTTGTTTAGAAGTGCTTATCTGCTTGCATAGGCACAAGCATCCAAAAATCCATGTACAGGTGTGTGTGTGTATCCAAACAAAGCACCACAGAGTGCACTGAAATGAGCTGTTGCTCTCCTGAGGAAAAACCCAACATGTTATCCCTGTGAAAACAGTACTGGAGAGAGTTTCATAACAGTATTACTTCATCAATAGCAGGCTGGCATTAAATTCAGTTCTAAAGGACAACTTATCCATAGAAAAAGTTCACTGTAAAGGTCCTAATTCAGGGAAAGTCAGAGAAAGCTTTTTTTTTCCTTAGGTATTGAATGCAGCTGTTTACATTTATTACCTCAAGAAATTTCTTTAATTTCTGAAAAAGCAGTACCACCATTTTTTTGTTTTTTTTTTTCTGAGGACCACTTATTTATAAAGGAGCATCACCTAAACATACATCTATTCCTTCCTTCCTTCCTTCCTTCCTTCCTTCCTTCCTTCCTTCCTTCCTTCCTTCCTTCCTTCCTTCCTTCCTTCCTTCCTTCCTTCCCATGCTGATGATTCCATTACTTCCTACATCTGTTCATAAAAGTCTTGTACCTTTCAAAGCACGAATAGCTATTGTAGCCCAGGTTAAATTATTTATATACAATGGGCCATAGTCACACACATAATTTGTTTACAGGAAATACTTTCTTTCCATTCAAAAATACTCAAAGTCTCATGCCACACTTCTCTCTCTTGCTGACCTCATTTACACAAGCCCAAGCACGTTGGTGATTTTTCTCCCAGACAGGGCCTAGGCTGTGATTCCAATAAAGAGAAGCACAGGTCCCCATGTTGAAAATAAAACATTTTTATTGCTTTCTAAACCTGGGGCATAAACATTCATTGCTTCATCTGACAAAATACAACCAATAAAGACTGCAAAAAGAGTGAGATTAATAGAAGCAGCTTTCTAGAACATTGCACTACCCTCTAGACACTGGAAGTCTTGAAAATTGCACATCGTAAAGTTTGGCTTGTAGAAAAACAAGGAAAATACCCTTTCCTCATTTGGGTGTTCAACCTAAGCAAATCCACGCTTCTCTGGAAGCTGTAGGACCTAATACAGGCTGAGTCCCCCAAGTCTGGACTGGATTTGTTACTAATAATTCATAGAGTGTCCTTGGGAAGCTTCTTTCATTTCAGAGGTTCCTGTTATATCAGGCAAGCAGAGATCAGTGGATCATAAAATCATAGAATGTCTTGGGTTGGAAGAGACCCTAAAGATCATCTTATCCCACCCCACTGCCATGGGCAGGAAACCTCCCACCAGAACAAGTTACCCCACTCAGAGCCCCATCCAACCTGGCCTTGGACAATTCCAGGGATGGGGCAGCCTCAGCTTCTCTGTTCACCCTGTGCCAGGGCCTCATCACCCTTTAGAGTGAAAAATTTCTACCAACATCCAAGCTAATTCTACCTCTTTCAGCTTCTCATCTTACATTTCACTGCTCCCCCATCTGACAGAAACTGGGAGGACTGAATTACAAATTGTCTCTGTTGCTCAACAGCTGGGAAGGAGTTCAGTCTCTGCCTGAGGAAACCAGGGGGAAGATAGTGCTGCTTTTCATGGTAGATTCTTCAGGTAATTTATATTTCTCTTTTAATTTGTAGCTTGTCTGCAAATGAGAAATTCCAGCTGTTGCTGATTATTCCTTACCCAGTAGTTTTAGAAAGCTTTTTCCTCTTGCAGAGAGAGGTGTCTAGTCACTAACCAGGCTGCTTTGAATACCCTCAAGACTTCTTTTTTTTCTTTTTTTTTTTTTCTTTTAGTAACCATCTCCTTAAGAAATAAGCAGTCCTCTTTTCAGACTATGGATGCTGAATCTAAAATTCATGTTCATTTCATGCTGTCAATTGTGAATTCAGGCTTCATGTTGTCATTTATAGATATCACAGCCTGGCACAACACTGGGCCTAACACTTCTCCCAAAACACAATCATCTAGCTGGGGCCTGTTTGGGATATTAATTGGCCTGTGTTCAACCCAGTTAACCTGTGCTCTGTTGGTCAAGAACAGATACAAGCTTCCCTAGACTGCCAAGGGATGTAAAATGCAAAGCCTTGAGTGCCATTTTCCCATTGAAATGCCATAAGGGCATTTTTCAAGGAACTCCTGGGTTACATTTGTTACATTCTTATTAGTCAAATATTTTTTGACCAAAATTTTGTATCTTTTCACATATTTCCCCTTATGCTGACAGATTGAGCAGCCTGTGCATATGTGGGGCAGCCCAGCTGCCTTTTTTTGAATTGGCATAACCTTAACCATGGCCATGGCAGGGCAACTAAAAATTCCTCCTCAGGGCAGATTAACCCAACCTATGTATTTAAGATAATCCATTCCCAATAAATGTTCCTAGATATCTACATTTCTATGAATTTGAAATAAATTTCATTATCCTTGTGTGATATGAGCAAATAATTCTACTGTGTTTCAAACACAAATCCAAAATATCTGTCACCCAGGATCTAGAGCAACCCATTGCCCACCTCCATCTTTCCTGATGTAGTATTGAAAACTTTCCCTCTGGATAGGGATGACCTATACCAAGAGTTCATGTACAGAAGGAAGCATGAAACTACTTTGAAAGAAACTGTTTTAACTGACTGTTCAGCCCAGCGTGGAGAAGCAGTGCCATTTTTTATCCTCACCTGTATATGCTGAATATTTTTCAGGTCTTGCTGAAGCAAAAGCCCACTCCCCATCTCCCATCTGGCCCCTCTCCTTCACCATCAGAGGTGAAAATAATGCTTAGGAACTGCTCAGACTGATATTCCAAACGCTTGTCTGAGCAAAATTGTCATGGGAAGCTACCCTGACCTTGGTGTCAGGGCAGCTTTTGGACACCTGGAATGGAAAAACAGCACTTGAACATTAATGTAGCACAGAATCTTTTCGTCCTGCTGTAAAACCTGGCACAACACTGGAGGAGAAGTAGCTGCAACTTCATCAGCCACCGAGTTTGGCAGAAAGGAGAGCTTTATCAAGATCAATGAAGTGTTTTGGATCAGGATTTACTCCGTAGGTCTGCTCAGAGGAGAGAAAAGGGAAGGTGCTCTCCCCTCTGCAAGCACTGCAGGTGAATTTTTGAGAGCTATCATCTAAAGCTGAGGGACTAAATTCAGTGTGTATGGACACTCTTTGAAAGACTGCCAAAGGCTTCAGAAATAGGAACATAAATTGAAGGTGAACAAAACTGCAATTGAATCTATCTCCAGCAAATATAATTAAGAAAATAACCTAGTGAATGAAAAATACATTGGACTTTTAGAAATCATGTCATTTTCAATAATACAAGAAAAGGGATCCTAAAGGCAGGAATTCCCAAATTAAATAGTGATAGAAGAACCACTTTGAAGTAAATAGGCTATCCCAGAGCCAAAGACTATTCCTGCCTTACCAGCAACAATACCAGTATGTGGCAATAACGTTCACAGTCCCCTGAGCTAAAGCACTGCTGTTTGCTCCTGGCACACCTTCAGCTTTTCCCTCTTGGTTGTAGTCCTGACAGCCACCCCCTGCTCTGCCCCTGGCTTCTCTACTACAACCTGATATATTTCATAAATTTTCATTTTTGCCTATTCCCCCTTTTCTCCCCTCATTTTTTTCTTGCTCTATCTCTATTTATCTAAAATTTCTGTCCATACTACTGGGACAGCATAAGCTTCCAGCCAAGAGTATCCCTCTTTCCTCACTGTGGAATTATGATAATCTAATAAACCATGAATGAAGAACTGCCTATTTTCCAATCAGTTTCATTCAGAATTCTCCTTTGCAAAATTATCTCTTTGAAAGCACCAGTATGTGAATGACTAGCAGGTATGTATCAGTTTGCTGTACTGAATGTAATCTTGTCATGATCATTCATCCTTAGGCAACACAGTCCAGGGACAAATCCATCTTTATCCAACATAATGAAGTCCAGGAGAGACTTTGTTTGCATCGAGCACAATATCATTTATGTTTGAAACTTAAAAACCCCGAACAAATAATCATCTATTATTTGCTACCAAGTGCATGGATACAGCAGCCTTGACTCAGAAAATGGAGTAATAGAATCCTAGAAGGAGCTGGGTTGTAAGGGACCTTAAAGATCATCAGGTACCAACCCTGCCACCCTGGACAGGGACACCTTTCAGCAGATTGCTCAGTCTCCAATCCCACCTCCCTTGAACACTTCCAGGGATGGGGCCATCTCCCATCACACCTCGATTCTCCTCCATGTGTTACTGACTGGAATAACACATCCTGGGGTTTGATTTGTGTCTCCTGCTTGAAATAGTTGAGTGGAGTGTGCTGGTTTTGGCTCAAATCAGCACAGGGGAGACACCTTTGTGCCACCACATCACACCCCTGAGGGGTGTGCACTCTCAATCCTGCCAGTGCAGATACAGGCTGTGGACTTAGTGCTTCTCCTGCCATCCATGGACCTTACTGACCTGCACAGATCAGCACCAGCCTCTGAGCACTTCCTATTCCACTCATTCATTAATTCCACAAGTGATCTCCACTTCAAGTACCCTGTTATGGCAAGTATATTTTATGTTTTGCAGAGACCCATTTTTCAGATTTCTCTTTTTGAGCAACCTGGTGTGACCTCATGGCTGTCCCAGCTTTGACTAGAGACCTTCTGAGGTCCTTTCCAGCCCCAGTCATCCTATGATCCAAAAATCCTCTCCAGTCCTTTTATTTTTTTCCTCACTCCAGCCATTTTCGACTGTTTATGGGTACAGACACCAAATCTGTTTATTGTAATCAGCAGTCTTTCAACAAGATAACTGTATCAGATTTTTTAAATATAAATTCCCAGTTCCCTTGATTTTAATTCATGGTACAGAAAGGAATTACCTCATGTAAGAAAGAATATATTTTGTTGATGAGCAGGTAAAATGTTGAGTTTAGATTGCCTGGACCTTCACCTATCCTTCTAAACAAGCAAGTTTAAAATCCTGTTGGCTGTTCCAGCTATGATTTGACTGAAATATGAGCACTGTGTGTATGGTTTACCAGCTGAGGATCAGTCTGTCAGTGGGAATGGGGGGGAGACTGAGCTCCAATACATCTCAGCCAGGTTACATCTTTCACAAACCTGTAAATCAGGCCTTTTCCCAACATTCCTCAATCCCTGAAACCTCTGCTGTGCTGTGGCTGTAGCCTGCCAGAGCCATCCTGACATGTCCTGCCTGTCACTCTCCAGCTTGCCACATTACTGAGATAACAGGGGGGCAACATCTGCTCCCCTGCATCCTTCCGGGGCTCAAGGAGCAAGATGTGGTGATGAGATTATTAAAAAATAGGAAGAAAAGAAGGAAAACAACGGTGTAAGGCACATGTTGGGATCTTTTGAGGATTGTGCAGCAGCTGAGGCCGGGGGGATCTGGGGGATGAGTCATTTCAGGCAGACACAAAGTTTCCCCAGCACTTCCCCACCTTACATGAAAGGAAAGGCAGTCGGAGCCAGACCATCTGGACAGCTCAGTGGGAGCAGAGCCTGCAGAGAGGATGGGGCCGCCCGCGATGCTGAGCTGGAAACAAAGCAAAACAACTTTGCTCTGCAGCCCTTCCCCAGCTCACTCATCAGCAGCCATCGCTGATTCACATCCACCAGCACTTGCAGCAATTAACCCTTATTATCGCTCTCCAAATGGAAAAGGAGGTCAAACCAAAGAAGAACAAAATATTATGAGAAGGGTGATGTTAAATTAAACCTGTGATAGAGTTTCAGAGTCATTGCCATTGAAATCAAGGGAAATTTGCCACAGAGCACACAGCATAGGTTGGAAAGTGCTGTAAGGATTCATAGTGTCCTACTGTTGTCACAGCACTATACTATATGCACAAAGGGTCTAGAAGTTAAATTTGAAATAGAAATTCTTAGGAAAGGCAACTTAACAAGCAGGCTAACATGTCACCAGAAAAAACAGACGTACAGAGCTTGACAATTTGTATGAAAATCCCAAGACAACTTCCTCATTGATCAGATTTCTGTTGCTACACAAATCTTCCTCTGTGCAGATTACTGTGAAGCAGTCAAAATTATCATTTGTTCTTTTATTATTAGACTACAAAATTTCCAACTTTCATAGCTTCCTCAATTATCGCTTCCATTAGCCCCATTACCCAATCTAACTATTCTTTTTCCTACAATGATTTTGGTTCTGAATTACCCTGCAGTAAAACATACAATGGAAAGAAACTGGCAATTGTTGTATAGAGCTATGCTATTTATTGAGGAATAGGATATTGAGGATAGGAACCTATCTCATACTAAATACAGGCTAAGAAGAGGAAAAATGGCTTAACATTTCTGTAAATGTTACCAAATATTTGACCATACCTGTTCCCACATGAAATATATTCTCTCCCACACCCAATATTTATTGCCTGTGAAGACTATTAAGGAAAGATTTATTCTAGTTGAATAAACTAGGCAGTAGCTAAGATAAAAACTGTTGGCTAAAACGATAAATTACTCTTTCTGAAATGACAAAGGACCTTTCCACACAGCTTAATAAATTGTAGAATTTCTGATATACAATTCCTGTATTCAATTACTTCAAGCTTTACATGTGAGAAAAGGACTGTTGGTTTCATCAAAACCATGATGTGTACTTGATGAAACCAGGTCTGTTAATTTTAACTTTTGACATTCAGGCTTTATGAATTATATCTGTATAATTTTGGAAATTGCAATGGAATGTTACAACCATCACTGTTTCCCTCTTATGGATTGCTGCAGAAAGTGGCTGTGTCCACCTACACCCATCCAAGTAGATTTGGAATCTCTTAACTTAAAAAATTAATGGTGGGAAAATTGCTATATAAATAAAAAAAAAAAATTAGTTACCTCTGTAATGATCAGTACTAAAAGGGTTTTAAGGTACTAAAAAGTTTTGGAGTTTTAAAACAAAGAGAAAGAAGGGATCAGAAAAATAATTAGAAATAATCTTTAGATTAAATGAATGTCATAGGAATGTATTTCTCAGAGAAAATATTAGTGGCTTCACATAAATTATCTTTCCTTATAACAGACATGTTAAGTTCTGATGTAGAGTGGGTCTCTGCTGTTCAATATACCAAGAAATAAAAATTCAGGTATGTGACATGACAGAGGCAAATTTCTGTTGTCTCTAATTTGGCAGAAATACAGGAAATGTAGATTTAGCATAAAAGCCTCACTGTGAAGCTGGACAAGGATACACCTCAAATCCTAATTAGTTTATTGATTAGGTCTATAAGGATGGTGTCCTGTTAACAAAGAGGATGTGTTATCCATCCTTTGCCTGTTGTAGTGTTGTAGCAGTTCCGGCAAGTGTAGCATATAGATTTATACTCTTGTCTCTACAGTCCATTTATAAACAAGTAGCTCAGAGGATTTAGCTAACCCCCATCTGGTGACTTGAAAAGCAGAAGTGCAAAAAAATATCAAAGGAACAGAAATAAATATCATTTTAACTGGTCTCCATCTGGCAACTTTAATAATGGAAATGCAAAGTTGTAAAATATGCCAGCTATCCAGGCTTTGTGCAAAAAAAGAAAAATTGTGCTTAAAAACATTTTACAAGTCAAGACAGGTTAGATAAGAGTTTAGCTGAGGGTCGACTAACTTCAGTATCACAGAAATCTGGGTCACAGTTTACCCTAGCACAGAAAAAGCCTATTTCCTCTTAAGTAATGGGGCTTGCAGCACTTTCTTCTGGGTTGGAAACAGAGGCTGAACATGGAGATTTCTAAAATGCTTCCTTCTGCAACTGAAGATGTGACATTAATTTGAAATTTTTAAACTCTTTTGCATTCTCAAAAAGTTTTTCTTTTAGTGTTTGGTAGCGGAAAGGGTTAAGGTGGCTGAGGGAGGGCCAGATCTTGGGCTCATTTGAGAGAATAAAAGAGAACAAACCCTCACTGACTACTTTTAGCAGAATCCTACAAACCAGATTTTCATACTCCATTAGGAAACTTGGATGCTGGAATCATCAGTGCTCCAACATTTAATGTGATCTATTTTCCAAGTTAGTCTAAAACCTTTGCACAGCAGGTTTGGAATGATCATGGTTTGCATTTTTCTTCTTTTTTTCCTTCTTCCCACTTCTCACTTTTGTTTTGTTTCACTTTGAATACTTCACAGGGTTTGTATTTTGAAAGCTGGCCTATTTTCCCTCACAAAGCAGATTCAGTTTGTGGTGTAAATGCTAAATCAGCATGTGTCAAACTTGTTAAACCTTTTTTATGCCAGGCCTTGAAGGACCTGATAAAATAAAGCTGTAAAGATATACATTTTAATAAAACATTATTCATGCACTGTTAGTCCACAAAATATTCTCATGTACTATATAGAAATGAAAAGCAGCATTTCTGTGGCCTAAAGCTAACTTTTTATTACTCCCTTGGTAATTTTTCCTCCTTTAATACTACTTTATTTATTTATTTTACAATAAGCCTTCAGAAAAGGGGTGGCATTTTTCTCAACACTTTTGCATGTGTTTTTTTTTCCCCCCTGACCTTTTACATCATCTATAGAATAATTTAATAGGGATGTGGAAACCAGGCAGAGTAACTGCTGGAAGCAATATATGCTGATCAAAACCCAGAGAGAGAAGCTCTGTTGAGTGTGGTTGTGTGGTTCAGACACTGGTTTGGGAGTCACGAGATCTGGGTTTTCTTCCTTAATCTGCCTGACCTCTCTGAGTGATACCAGCTATCT
>NW_005054543.1:417028-422297 GCF_000277835.1 Geospiza fortis | reverse complement strand
GCAGGAATGATAATATTTACATTCTCTCATTCTTTTGTCTATTAAAATGATAGGTGACTTGAGAACCCTACTGTCTTTTGTAGTGCTCTGACACAGTGCAGTTATTCCAAATGTTTTCAGGAGTTACCATCAGGTAAAAATGCACATGAGGGACCCAAGCATCCTGCCCTCATGTGTGACTGCACCTCTGCAAGTCTGAGGAAGAAAGCCCTGAGACAAGGAGGGCTCCAGGGCTGGCCTGTAGGCAAAGCCAAACCTTTGTGTGCTAAAAAATTCTGGATCATGAGGTTGAGATAGATGACTAATGCAAGGATTGACTCTCACAATTAACAGACAAACATCATGTGTATAAGTTAAGAAAAGTTTTTTGGATTTATAGTTATGTTTTAGCCCCTCACATGGTTATCAAGGGACACCTGGGAGGGCTGGCTTGTCACTATGGTGACGTCTGACCTCCAATCAGGATTTGAGGAAGAGATTTCCACCACTGGACAGTGAAGAAGGGGTTGATGGACAGAACTTTGGGAGGGGTTAAAGGGTTAAAAACGGAAAACCTCCATTGTGAGGGGGCTGAGCACATGGCAGGGAAAATCTTTTGCTCCCTTTTTTCTTTATTCAGTCTTCTGTTGTATTTTTGATACGGTTTATAAACCTTCCTAAACTATGAAAAGTGAGTAGCTGTTCCTCACAAGTTTTTACATTTCATGAAATCATAGAATTATTTGGGTTGAGAGGGATCTTAAACACCAGCTGCTTTCAACCTTCCACCAGGCCAGGTTGCTCCATCCAAGACGGCCTTGAACATCTCCAGGGATAAGAAATCCCCAACATTTCATGATCTGCAAGTCCTTTAAAGCACTGGAATGTCCAGTATTGTTAGCCTAGGGTAGGCTTTCCCAAGACACTCCCTGGAAGGCACACTGTGTTCTGTGATGTGGAGTTATCTCTTGCTCTCATTCAAGGAATCTCTTTCTTTGGTCTGGTTTTCTTCTCTTTGGACCATTTTCACAGTTGTGACTCACATTTTTCTGCCAGCAATTCATTCAACTGTATCAGTGAACATGAACTCTGTGACACCCTCAAGGACATCATCAGATTTCCAGGCTTTGGGAATGTACAGACCTACAGGACTTCCAAAATTTGATCCTCTGGATGTCTCCTCCAGTGACTGGTTTTCCTATAAATGGATCCTCTGTTAGAGAGCAGCTACCATAGAGAATTCCAGCCCCACTAGACCTAAACTTCTTTCCACACTCCCTGCTTTGTGGAAATCAGTACAACTTCCATGGATATTTGCTTCCTTTTGTCCTTGCAGACCAAGCTGCTGCTGACTAACTGAATGACTAATAATGGTCAAGATTAACATCTGGATTGATAAAGACTTCTTCAGGAAGAAGCAAAGAATTTCTCTTCTGAGGCAGTAACAACCAGTTGCTGTGCAAATATCAAGGAGTGTAACTGGGTTGACTACAAAACCATAGAAAACCACAGAAAACCACAAGGATTGAAGGAGATAATTATCTTTAATACAGCATGACAAAATATAATTTTCTCTTATTATGCAAAAAATGAGGTGCATGGAGCAAAAGGCAGAACTGCTGTTGGTAATGTAGTTCATCTCCTCCACTGTAGGCACTGGTAGCACAGAGCAGCTTATTCTTTCTTTTTCTCCCCATGCCTGAGAGTATTTTTTCCTGTCTTGAAGGAGTCCCACTGTTCTTCCCTGCCTTCCACACCTGCTCTCTTCTTCTTTGCTGAGCTACAAAGTAAAACAATAAACATTCAAGGCACAAAAATTCACATTGTTTGGCTCCCAGTACTCAGAAACTGATGAACTGAGAAGAAAGGGGAAAACTTTTTCTAACTGAGACTCGAGTTCCTCCTTCAGCAGATGAACTGCTCAAATATAAAAGTTTAATCCACATTCTGCCAAATTTAGAGGTAATTTGGGCCGAGGATTTCAGTGGTATTCTTGCCAGAAGAGCAGGCAAGCAAGGAGTGCTGGCTGGTTGTGCCAAAGTGAGTAGGAAACAGTCCCGGGGTTTGGGAGGTGGGTTTTGCTGCACTGGCATGCTGGGACATTAATGCAAGCCACTTAGCATCTCCTTCCTCCCCCCTTGCTGTGCTCTGGGTTCAGGAGGAACAATGACATTTTTCTCCTTTGTGCTGATTTGAAAGCTACTGATGAAAACTGCTACTTAAGGATTAGTTAGAAATGTAAAGAGGAAATTCTTAGGGGGGGGAAAAAAGAAGAACAGTAAATATGCCTTTCAATCCAAATGTATATGGCTTTTTTTAACGCAGAAAAAAAGTGCCTTTCTCAGAAAAATGACATTTCAGGGAAAAAAAATCATTTTCACTTCACTTTTTTTTTTTTTTTTCTCTCTTCTGACTGTAAGAACATGTATGGAAAATTCCTGGCAAGTTCTGAAAACAAATTAATTCCTTGTTTTGCTAAACACATATTTATACAATGGTTCTACAATTCACAAGCAAAGATGTTCTTAAAAGGAAAGACGGGTTGATTTACCATATCCCTGGCAGTGGAGCTGTTATTACCTTTGCTGCTGCTCAGAGAAATCTCAACAGGTCATAATGTTCCACTGTGTGCCTTAGACCTGAAGGAGCAGGGGAATTCTCATTCGTTTAAAGATACTGCAGTACTGCCTCCATAAATCCACTCAATGGGACAAGATGTAGGCCCAGCTCGATGAGGCAAAGATAGTGTTTTATACCAAGTTTTCAAGCTTCATTCTAAATAGTCATTGATTTTGTGGGTATACATCAGATTTTTATGTTCTTCGGGATATCATTGTCTACAATTTCATCCTTTACTTTACAAAGAGCACCAATTGACTGGCACCCAGATTACATCCTACGACATCCATCTACTGTGGTTTAGGATCTTGCTATAAAGCAATAAAGCACTTTTATTTCATATAAAGAATGATTTATACTGAAGTAAATGCCTTAAGTGTAACACATCCACACTGGGTAATGTTATCACAGCATATATTTCTTCCCTAAGAGTTAACCTACAATCCAACTTGCTTTTGCAATGAATGTTTGCATAATGTAAAACAGCCACTTTGATACTAATAGAAATAAATGGCTGAAAGAACACAAAAAATGGAGAGCTTTTGCTTACTATTTAAATGCTTTCAAATATCAGTGCCGTGTGAAATTCTAATACACTCTCTGCAACAGTCAGACAGTAAAATGGTTCAAAGATTAGAAAATCACTTAAAAATGTAATTAATACAGGAGCACAATTCTCTGTGGTTTGTAAGATATGATGCATTTAGTGTAGCAAATAAAACATAGCATAGGACAGTCATCCTCATGCATTATACTTCTAATCCATTAAAATATGTACATAGATTTACTGTATTTGCCTTACAAACTTTGTATTTTCTGCTCTGGATTTTGAAGAGTGACGTTTAATTTAATTTTACAGCTTCTTTGCTGTCATCGAGGTTTTTTTAGTTAATTTCTTCAGAAAATTCATAGTTTTAAGCTGACAGTAATAAACCTGAAAATTAAATATGTAAGAATATGTCCTAAAAATGTTTATCTTCTTCACGATTTGTAGTATAATGAGTGGAAAGGGACTAGAGGATGTTGTCTAGTTCAACCTCCTACTCAGTCAAGGTCAAGTTTACTTTTCCATGGATAGTGTCATGGTTCTGGTGCCTAAATCTTCACACTGATAGTTGATTAAAGGTTCAAGACTAGAAAGATGCTCTTGCTTTCAGCAGTCAGCTGTATCCTGAGCAAATCTGTGCATTGATGCTTTGAAATGATGGTGTGTTTCCTCAGGGATCTCAGCTTCTGAAGCCATTATTATGTTTCTGCCTGCTTCATGAAAGTTTTGTCATGAGACAGTGTTGTTTTGCTCATTTCAGAGGAACTCGATTTTTAAGGATTTCAAAATTGTCAGCACTTCTGAAAGTTTGACAGTTGCCTGAAGTTACTCTGCATAAACACTAAGATGCTCCCACAGTTAATACACTAAAAACTTCAGGTCAAGGCAAAAATTATTCTGTGAGAAGTCTAGAGCGATCTGGAACTCGCTTTATAAACCTTGTATTTCAACTTTTCAGTTCTGTGTGGTGGTCTTAATATTTTCCATATCTTTATATCCCATAATCCAATTTCTGAGTCCAGTAAGGAAAATAAGAATCAAAATTCTGAAAATGGTAGTTTCTACAGTTCTCCTAACTCTTGCACAAAAGTATTGTTACGAGACCAAGGAAGATGTTAGGCCACAAAGGTAAAAAAAATAAATCACACTGCAGGCTTTCACAATATCAATAAAGATGAAAGCCTCCATAAACTTTATTGGATCTGAGTCTTCAGACTTTGAAGATATTTATTCAGGCCAAATAATTCTCCTAAAGAGAGTGCCTGGCCAGAGTGATGAACAATATGAAGTAGATAATTGCAAGATTAAGTCTGAAAGCACACTCAGAAGCCTAATTCCTTTTCATTGGACACCATGGAGACTTAAAAGGATAATATTTAAGACAACTGATAAGTCAGCAAAGAGGAAGAAAATTAATGATGAGAAAGAAATTAGAAAATAGAGGGTGTTTGGGAAACCACAAATAATTATATATTTAGAGCTGCACTTTTGGACTTAATATATCAGTGTTATGAACATGGTGAGAAGTGCTGGGGTGTTAGTAAGGAGTGGAGTTAAAAGGAAGCAGACACAGAGTCTATATGGCAGAGCTAGTCCTACGTAGGGAAGAGATATCTGTGGCACTCAAGTGATCAGCAGGACCAAGGCAGCTGAGAGGCTTTGTGCTCACTGCTCTGTGCTGCTTCTTGTTGGGGTGCGGGAATCCAAAGCCCAGGCTAGCTCAGCACCAGCCAGCAGTCTGGCGTGACAGCAGCTGTGGCAGCGGGCACAGCTCCGGGACAGAGACTGGCTCCGGCGAGCTGCTGCCTAAGGACGACCTCCCCACGTCAGAGGTGAGGAGGCTTCGCCCTTGGCCGAAGGCTAGAAACAGCTCCAGCTAAGCACCAAGAAATAAAGAAGTCCGACAGCTGTCTGCAGCAGGGAAGGATTTATTAGGAGAGGGGGATGGCTGCAGACAACTGCTGGAGAGGGCAGCAACTACACAAGGTTTTAAGGGGTCCCAGAGGGGAGGAGTCACCCACCCCTGGGCAAATGAGCATACAGAAAACCATGATTGACTTAACAGAACAACAAATGGGGGATGAGTTGGGGAGGGGAAACAACTTCTGGTCCAATCACTCTCTG
>NW_005054543.1:404055-414605 GCF_000277835.1 Geospiza fortis | reverse complement strand
TGGGCACAGAGTGAGGAGACAAGGGTTTAGACTGAAAGAGGGGAGGTGTAATTTAGGTGTCAGGAGGGAATTCTTTCTTGTGAGGGTGGGGAGGCACAGGTTATCCAGAGAAGCTGTGTCTGTTCCATCCCTGGGAGTGTTCAAGGCCAGGCTGTACAGGGCTTGGAGCAAACTGATCCAGTGGAAGGTGTCCCTGCCCATGGCAGGGGGGTTGGAACTGGATGATGTTTAAGGTCCCTTCCGACCCAAACCATTCTGTGATTCTGTGAATCTATGCATTTCCCTGAGCAGGGGAATGTGCTGCTGTTAGGTAAAACCTCTTTCTCCAAAAGAGAGTTGCTAATTTAAAAGGAGCAAAGTGGAACAGATCAGGTGTCTGCAAGGGAGGAATGGCTCAGTGTAGACTCTGCTGGCTAATAATGGTATGGAGGAGATGAAAACCCTTTAACAGAATACAAACCTCTATTCTACAGAGATCTGAAGCAGTCTTATGGACTTAAAAACCTACTTCCTATTTGTGAGTGCTGCTGTATTTCCCTTCTGATGTACACAGTCCTGTCTCCAAGCCAAACTTCTCTAAATGGCAGATAACCTAAAAAAATCCAATTAAAGATATATCTTATTGCTTTGACTGGCACAAATGGTGTTCTGTGCTTATGTGATCTTGAACTGTAAGATGAAATACATTCAGATGTAATAATGAAATATCATTATTTTTGAAAGCTTTTTATTATTCCCCACTCATCTCCAACCAGTCTGGTCATTCGGTTCCTCTGTAATAAGGAAACAATACAAATTTAGGCTTCCATATTTCTGCTGAAGCATGACCCAAATTCATATAATAACACAAGTTAAAACCCAATAAAATCCTTTGACTTTACATAAAAGCATTTTAAAGTGTTAATGTGGACTCCTTTCTTTCATGCTCAGGTTCACCACTGGGCAAGGCTGAAGAAGCCCTTCCTGTGTCCTGTGCACAGTGACCTAAAACTTACAATCAGAAAATCTTAGAATATGTTGAGTTGGAAGGAACTCATCAGGATAATCAAGTCCAGCTGCTGACCCTGTGCAGAGCACCCCAAGAATCACACCCTTATTAAACTTCATGTGTTTGGGGATTGCTCATCTCTCTAATTTGTCAAGGTCTCCTAGTTTGCTAGCTAGCCTAGCCAGCACTGTGAATAAGTATTTCAAGATATCCTTGCTATAATTTTTCTCACAAAGTGCTGGCAGAAATTCCTCTGAATAATCTTTAACTGGAGAAAGCATTTCTGTCATCTGCCAATGTCCTGCTTATCCATTGTGCACATCATTAGCAAATACACTCAGTTATGACTCTGAATGGTGAACCTCTGTGCTCTATTGTGTTAATGTACTAGAGAAATAGGGAAAAATCTATGGAAGGAACATCTAGGGGTCATTCTATCACCCCAGGCAGGATTAGCTCTCTCTGAACTCAACATATGTTTATCTAAACTGCTCTTAAGGTTTTTGGTGGAGGAGATTCAGAATCTTCTCAGGCAATCTGTTTAAGTCCTTAATAATTTTTACCACTAAAGAGTTCTTCCAATGTCTATCCTTCTACAATTTAGAGCACATTATTTCTTGTCACATAGAAAATGGGTACCTGCAACAATTCAATCTTCTCCCCTTTTCAGCCACTTTTTATATATTTGAAGACTACTAATCTTGTCTCTACTTGGTCTTTTCTCTTGAGGGAGCAATCTTAACTCTTTGATTTCTAATAGGTCAAGTTTCTACACCCCTAATCACTCTGCTCTTCCTTTACCTGATGCAAATATTTCTTGAAATGCAAACTGCAGAGGGAACACCATGCTTCAGCTACGACCTCATTCATGCCAAATAGAGCAGAAAGATTATGTCATGTATTTTACAGAGATTATTTTTGCTTGCACATCCCCTAATAGTATTTGGCTTTTCTGCAAAAGTGTCACTTTGCTGATAGTATTAATTTCAGAGATCCTCTCTTATATTATTTTCCATCACTGCTCTTTTTCTGCAGAGCTGCTGATTATCCAGTTGTTTCCTGAAGTCATCTTAGGTGTTTCAAACTGAATTTGCAAATTGTTGAACTCATTTGGAATTCTCACCCTCCCAAGTGGTGGGGCCTCTTTTCAGTGACTTGGCATATTCTCCCCTAATAAACACCCTTTATTTTCTTCCATAAGGCTTGAGTACAAATTTCCAACCATTTCCTTGTGCATTTTATAGTAGTTTAATCCAGCCAGTATTTTCTTTCTTATTACGATGGTGTCAGGTGAAACATTGTCAGGCACCTCACTGAAGTGGAGACATACAGCATCTACTGCTTCTGCCCTATCTACAGACCTGTTACCCTCTCAAAGGAGGGAGTTGGTTTGCCAGGAGATCTTTCTGACTGTGTGGGGGCTGTTCATCTCCCCCCAGCTGCCCTCACAGTGCTCTGGTGCCCAGCAAGGTGCTGACAATGTCCCAGTGTTTAGGAGCTGCTGGGCAGAGCTCCAACATTCCCCCTTCACCTGCAGCCTGGGGGTGGACAAGGTCCTATGAGGGGCCACAGCCTGACCCAAACTGTCCAAAGGGACATTCCATATGATGTCTGCTCAGCAGTAAAATCTCAGACAAACGGAGTGTCAGGACCCAGGACATCCCTCTGGCTGTTCTGAGCAGCTAAGACCCCTGCCAGGGGTCTCAGAGACCCTGACACAGAGCCCAAGATGCCTGTGGTTTTGATTATGACCCGTGGAGCAAGTTACCAACCTTAGATGAAGATCTGCAAGCCATGACAAATTAAGTAGAATGATAGTGAATTTATCACAAGGTGGAAAAGTAGATGTTGGGGTTTTAGAATGGGGGTTCAGAGGGCAAGATGGAGGAATCTGGGCATGTCCAGCCTTTCTCCTTCTTCTTCTTGGCCTCCATCTTCTTCTGTGGTGTTGGCACTTACAGATTGGTTTAGAGTAGAAGCTCACTGTCTAACATAGGTGATAGGTGTTGGAAAGTGATTGTAAACATTGTACATGTAGTTTTTAGTATAAAGACATAACACCGCCCCGGCGGCAGGCAGAGTGTTTCTGACTGTCTTGCTGAGCGGACCTCAGCTGGAAAGGAGAAAGAATTTTATAGATAAGATACAATAAACAACCTTGAGACAGAGAAATGAAGAATCCGGACTCCTCCTTCAAGCTCTGGGCTGGGAAAAGAGACTTTTGAACTCTTCTTGGGGTCACTCTGACAAGCTAACGATCCCGACACCAGAGGAGGTGGGAATTCATTATTACAATATTTGTCCCCCAGATGGGCTTCCCAGGAAGTGGCTGGGCTGATGGGATTTGGAGAATAAATCTTTTGGTTTCCTTTGCTTCCATGCACAGCCTTTGATTTTGCTTTATTAAACTACCTTTATCTTGACCTGTGAGGGGTCTTTTTCCATCTTATTCCCCCTCCCTCCTTGCATCCTGCTGAGGAGGGGGGTGACAGGGAAGTTTGGTGGGCACCTGCATCCAGCCAAGGTCAACACACCACACTGACAAATCCATGTTGGCTGTCACTCATCTTTTTGTTATCTCCTAGGGGCTTACAAATTGTTTGCTTGATTATTTGCTCCCAGATTTTTCTAGGAATTGAAGTTAAGCTGACAAATCCATCCTCTTTCCTCCTTTTTAAAAAATAGTCTCAATAATTGCACTTTTCCAGTATTCTGGAAACCCCCTCCCACCAGCTCTCTCAGATAACCAGTGACAGCTCCGAGATTGTCCCAACAGCTCGTTTTCTCTGATAGTGCTCACCTTGGGGTGTATTTCCTGAGGCTCAGTGGCCATGAAAATACATAACTAATATAAGCACTTATCTTAGTATCAGTTTCTCTCATTTGTTCATGCTTTTAATTGCTTTGCATATTTCATTACATCAATCTCTTTAATGAAAGCAGAAGCAAAAGTGGCAGCAGACACTGTGGCTTGTTTGGGTGTTTCTGTCCATAGATTTCCTTCTCAGATGGGCAGCAGAAAAAAATCTATTTTTACTCTTCTTGAGTTCTCCAAATTTCGAATAGTTTACTCTCATGCTGGATTCTGTCTTTGACCTGGATATTTCTGATTTAGCCCATGATTACTTTGTGTTGTTTTTTTAATAGCCTCCCATGAGGTCTCTGACAAAAGCTTTTGAAAAAACCGAATGGGTTGTGTCAGTTGTGTTTTTAGTAATCTGGCGCGACGATGTTATAAACACTCATCTGCCACATTTAAATAAAGAGTTAAGGCATTTCAGGCGCTGATATATTTCCATCTGATATCAAAAGGCATTTCTGATCACACAGATCTTCAAACATTTATTTATATTTACTTTTAATAAGCACCATAAAACCTGTTTCAACAAGAAGCAATTTAATTGCATCGTTGCATTTGATCAGATGAGCATCCTGTTCATTATAAAGCCTACCCTATAAATAAACATAGAAAATACAAATTAAACTTCCTCGTTAAAATGCACCCAACTAAACGTCTCAATTCTTTCTTTACATGTTGTGAACTGAATTTTTCTCTGGCATAATGTACATGCTGAAATGTTGTGATGCATATTTACATAAAAATCCTGCTAATACATTGCCTGACTTGGAATGTGCCCCCATTTCAGCCATCAGCATTACTACACTGATGTAAACCATTTGCACTCCAGCAAAGCTGATGAGACAGCTGAGAACTGGAAGAGAACATAAAACAAGAGTTGAATTTTGCTTATAAAATAGACATTTTCATTCAGTCCAAGTTTGCCAGGAATATGTCAGTCCAAATTTGCAAATTTTGAGTTATTGACATTTGTATACCCAAAGGACTAAATAATTTTTAGCATTCTGGTGCACTTAGACCTTATCAGTTGTAAGAGTTTAATATTAAAACATTTTGCATTTTCTGCTCTCTAAACTGTGTGGATTGTGTAGGAGAGTCCAAACAGCACAAATCTACTCTTT
This sequence comes from Geospiza fortis, assembly GCF_000277835.1. Lineage (NCBI taxonomy): Eukaryota > Metazoa > Chordata > Aves > Passeriformes > Thraupidae > Geospiza > Geospiza fortis. The sequence goes on along the minus strand of NW_005054543.1, from coordinate 409,636 downwards.
CCAATAGCTGTTAATGATATGGAGTGAATACAGGAGTGGGACACTAAACTAATCAGTGGTATTGGACATTGGTGAGTAGAAACCACTGTATTAGTGCCTAAACTGAGCAGTGATCCATGTCTTCTAATTCTGGGAGATAGTTATGTTAAATTGATTTGAAAATAAGTGGATAGAATCATTATGCCTACATTTATAGCTAAGCTGATGGAAATCAGATGGATTTTAGTTTTGCAATGCACCTCATAAATTGATGCTGAAAATCCCAATAGAGACTTCACTGCCTGCTTTCTGTCCACCCAATAAACTGTGATTATTGGATCATGATGACATTTGTTCTGAGATATATTAAAATGAATTGACATAAACCTACACAAAAGAAAGCATGCTGAAGCAACTTGGAGATGCAGGAAGCTGTAGAGCTTATCATCAGCTGATGTATGTGCTCCAAGGAAGGATTGCCATGGAGCTATGGATATATGCTGAAAAACATGGTTTCTCAAAAAGCAAACTCAAAGCCATGCAGGATTGCCTAGGATTAATTCTGGAAAATAAATTCCTTTTATAAAAATAACTTCCAGAACAGAATAAAGCACTCAGAGAGTTCATGAGACAAGCAGCAAAATGGGACACAGTAAAGCTTGAAGGTGTGCCCTCGTGGCAAACACAAGGCTGGTTTCTTTCTTAGACATCAAGAGACACTCCTCACCAAGTGGAGGCACTGGGAATACCTTACTACAAACTCCTAGGCAATGAATTAAGGAGTTTATTAGGTAATTTCACCTAAATTTCTTGTCACAGAAAAGCCCACATGGTAAAAATAATAATGACAATAGGCGTAAATAATAAGAAGTAATTTGTTACAACATATAAGTTTTTCCTTAATAGTCAGTGCTAAATTTTTACTGCTTGTATCAACTTCCAATACAGGCCTATGCAATATCCAACTCACAACTGAAGAAATAGTGATTTAATAAATAATAGAAGTGAGACTACAGATCCAAAGAAATGTAAGGGAGCCTTAAACCCCTGAAATAATAAATATCCAACTGGCATCAATGTGACTTAGGAACTCAGTGCCCTTGGGAAAAGAAATGTCTTTAATGGATTTTTTTTTATTTATCTCAAGAAATATTTTCCCAAATAATACTTTGAAGCTTTTCCTCAATGTGTATGACCAGAAAAGAAGAATTTATTGAATTTTAGAACTTCTAATTTAAGCTTTGATTTACTTTAATATAAGCAATAATTAAAAATAAAAGTCTTTCAGGCAAAATGTTTTTCTGTTACTTCTAGGCAGTCAGCATTCAAGTATTGTGATTGTCAAAGCAGGAGAGAAATCAATCTATATCTCTGATAGAGGTTTCTTTTACTATAAGTGGCTATTAAAATTGTCTACACTTCCTGCCCTTATACCCATCTCCTTCTTCTGGAACATGTGCTGCCTGTGGATGATTTAGCAGCTGTATCCTTGTCCAAATTCCTGCATTTGCTTGGGCTGACACCTGGCAATTCCTGGGTCCATGCAAAGAGCATCTTCTTGACCCAGACATCTTCCTGCTACTCCACATCTCCAGAAACTCCTCGTATTCTTTTGGCACCGCTCATATTGAAATTGTTGAGATTCTGTAATTTTGATTCCTGTGACATCTGCAGTGCTAGTGCCACATCATATATGTCAATTCATTAAGAAACTGGCAAGACAATAACTTTCCAGCTTTGGAGCTGCTGAATGACAACAGAACTGTCCAGCTGTTTACAGTGAGGAACCCCTGAAGTAGTGTGCATACCAGAAGCAGCATCAGTATGAATTAACTGTTTTCCAAATTAGCTGAAATGCTGAGCTAATCTGTCCTCCAATCCAATAAAAATATGTATTTTCAGTAAGAGGACACCAAGAAACTCTTATTAGTTTAACCACATGCATCTGACAGCATCTCCCTCATTAGCAGTTTGGTATAACAGACGTAAAGTCACTGGAACAGAACATGTTTACAGAATAAATATCTCCCACTTTGAAAATAAATATCTTGGCTTTGGCTCAGCATTTATTTAGCAGTGGGAAACTGCTGTCCTGTGACAGTGTTCCATTTCATTGACATTATCTCCTAATGATGTTATAAGTGGGGATAAGTTAACCTCAGAAGTTTCTGAGGTTCAATTTTCATTAGGATAAGCATCGAAAAACTTTGAAAACTTTAGGACTGTTATTCCAACACTGATTGTTTCTCCTGTTTTATGGTAAGTGCTTGTTTTCCTTGGTCCTAACCCCCTAAAAATCTCTCCCAGGTAATTTCTCTGTCTCTGTTACCCACCACAGGATGTGGCTGGTGTGGCTCTGGGAGATCCTGCACAGGTTTGCTCTGCTGAGGGCACTACATTTCCTTGACTTTTTCAGTGAAATAAATAAGATCACAAAAGTACTTTCTCTCAATAACCTTCAGTCTGAGGCCACAGCACAGCCATTTCCTGCAGCACACATGGCTGGTGACACACACAGATGGCCCAGGGTTGATGCCTTGGTTTCAGGCACTCAGCATAAACACATCATTTATGTTCCCTTTGCAGCCACAGGAGGAGTCAGCTGATGCTGGAAGGGACTCGAATTTACCTGACCTTGATGGAGTTTGTCTGGAAAGGTTTTGTCCTTGTTCTCACACTTTCTTTACAGTTAAGTTCATCTGCCCCTGGTGTTCTCCATGAATCATTTCCTTTTCTGTGAGCCTGCCTAAGTAGAATCACTTTTTAAAAAAATTTGTGGGGTTTTTTGTTAGAGTCAAGGAAAATAGCCTTGAAACTACCTGCTAGTCTGATACCTATAAACAGTGGATTTCTCCTCCTTCCTCTAACTGATGACTTAACCTGTGTTTTTGCCCCATCATGATACCCTTAGAGTATATACTTACAGTCTATACTTTTGTTTTGAAGCAAATTTCGGACGTTACATCCCAGCTGCTGTTTTTCCTCTTGTTTCAAGTCTTATTCTTTCAAATTGTCCATTTCAAGTGTCTACATCCTAGCTAAATTTACTCATTATTATTTTTGTTATGAATTGGAAGTAAATTATTTTTAAGAAAGACTGGTAACTTAAAGTGTCTCAGTTCTTAAGGTCTCAACTTGTGAAATCTTACAATTGATCAGCACCTCTTATCCTGAGCAGCAAACCTGTCAAAGAGTCTTAAACTTGCTACCCCAGCCAGGGGGGGAGGAAGCATTAAAAATACACGGATCTTTTGGAAAATTAGTCTACAAAACTGCTCCTTTATTTCTGCTAAAAGTTTCTGTCTCACACGGGCATTTCACTCATCGGGATGCATGCATTAATCAAAATAAACAGCTTGTGGATGGGGCACACTGACATAATAGATGTACTTAACTCCAATTAAACCGAGCAGTGGGCACTGTAACCTCTCTCTGCCGGTGTTGCAGCAGCGCATACAAATTATGTGAAGCAGGTTTGCTGCTGACCATTCAGTACAAACTGGGCACTTAACTCCACGTCAGGGACCAGGATCCTTGGGCTTTACCATTTGATAGGGAAAATCTTAAAGAAAATAAAGGAAAAGGGTTGAAACTTAATGTTTAAGATCCCCAAATAAGAGTGTGTACTTTGAAAGTCAAAGACATAAGTGTTACCTTCCAATATTTCTGATGCCTATAGATTTATAATTCTATTGCCAAGTCCTGTGATTTAAGGTGAGTCATGTAAAAACAGAAAAATAATTATCTTTTATTAAAACTATGAATTTTTAAGTCCATAAAACCTTGAAGAAAGGCAGGAAAATGTGATTTGAGTGTGCGCTATAAATTCAAAAACCAATGAAAAAGTGAATCTTATATTTTCTCTTTAAGTCTTTGGTTCAATAAGATGCAACAAAAAGAATAATATTATGTCTGTACATAATATAATAGATGTTCACAAGAACGAGACATTATTGGTCTGGTATATGATCTGAGCTTTGTCAAACACTGAGACCTTGCCACAGACTGATAACATCCTATTATTTTTATTGAAACAGTTATTTTTTCTATCACCTCACCTCCACCTCTCGTGTTTACTGTGAAATGTGGGCTTCCTCAGCAATAAAGATTCATATACCTGTAGTTATTTTGTCATTTATATGCAGTTCTATCATCCCTTGTTTTAATCTCTGTTTTAGGGGCTGTTCTGCTTACTACATGGCATTGATTTTTGAATTAAGCTCAGCAAAAAGTGTTAGTACATCAACTATATCTTTGAATATTTGAATATATTTGTTTGCTTAAACATTTGCTTAGTCAGACAGCTCTGAGGATTTGTTTTAAGTACAATGCTTGCAATTGACAGATGACTTTTCTCTTGGTGGATTCTAATTGCTTGTAGCCCAGTCGGAAAATGTTTTTGTATATATTGATTTTTTTTTTTTAAACTAAGAGTCAGTATTTTAAAAATAAAACAGGAATTAATACTTCATAAACCAGTGTTCATTCTGCAAACCCAGTTTGATGTAATGGAACTATAAATTTAAAATTATGCCTGTAAGAGTCAGAATTTTTTGGAGTGGTGTACGTCTTACCTGTAATACTTCAAATCTGATGTTATAGCTATAATGAAATTCTTAGTTGCAATGTTCTGAAGAGCATATTGAAATAGTAATGAAAACAATAAGAACAGTAACACTATGGAAAATACTCTTTTCAATATGGAAAGAATACCAGAGGTTTTCCTACATCTGCATGTTTAAACCTGTCCCTTTGGTCCCATCTCACTCTCCATATGATCTTTAATAATTTGAGTGTGGTGATTGTGAAAAATATTAAAAAATTATTGTTACACAGGACAAATTATAGTGTGAAAATAAGGTGATAAGGTGCTTGCAACAGCATGCAGCTCTTTGCTGAGAAACCTTTGCTATTCCTCATGTTGATATTGCCTTTACAGAGGTCAGCATAACAATAGTTGCTTTGATTTTTTTAATGCACACACACTGTTCTGTGTAAGTACATATTGATTTCAATAATACTAGAAAATTCTGATCTTAATCAAGAGCATGCAACAGAAACAGTACAAATGACCCAGCAGTAACTAAATAAATAAACCTTATTTCTCTTTGCTATCTCAAAAATCTACATATGTGTTTCACCCCCCAATTTCAGAAACAGAGAAAATACAGAAAGTTCCAAACAAAAATTTGCATCAAATAACAAGGCAGAACACATTTAGATTCTATGTGGAAACATGCAGGAGAAAACAAACACTGTTGTATCTGTTTCAAAACCCAACAGCTTGACTTTCTTATAAACACTAATCACATACATATTAGGTTATTATATTGGAAGCAGAGACTCCTGGAATAGTTTATCTTGCTTGCACATTTCCTTACTTAAATAGGAACCATTCCTTTAGGCTAACCAGAGTTGGAAATGTCAGATTCCTTTTGAGTTTTAAGAGCTTTTATGGGGTAGTGGGAAGGTATGAGAAATGTACTGAAAGCTCACTAGGAAATCTTGTGAGCTATATCACACAGGCAAACTGTATTCTTAATCCCTCTCTGTTCCATAAAATGAAGGACAAACATTTAGTTTTTCCTGAGTTTTTTTTAGC
>NW_005054543.1:386589-404017 GCF_000277835.1 Geospiza fortis | reverse complement strand
GAAAGAATGTCTGTCATTTCTTGAGGTTTCAGTGCCAGCCTGCAGTTTTTAACAAAGGGATATGGCACCTTTCATAGATCCTGAGTCTAAATAGGAATAAAAAGGGATTTAGTGGCTCTGGGACCCATAGCAACCACTGCTGAACAGCATGCTGCTATATCAGGCAGCACACATGACACCTTCACCAATTCTAACCCAGCTAATGATGGATGAAGAGACAGGCAGGTGACAGTGCCATCCTCTTCCACTCTGTCGCAGGGGCTACAAAGAGACTGTCATGCACAGGCAAACCTTCTGACTAATGCTCCCATTGCCTATTTGCATTTCTGATCCACACTACTCAGATGGGTTTTACTGCATCAAAGTTACTCTGATTTCATGTTCTGCCGAAGAAACAGCAGCTGTTTCAGATCTGAAATAATTAAAGGTGCAAAGACTTCAAGTGGAAATGTCCGCTGGAGGAATGAAAGCTGAATATAGCAGGAAAAAATCACTTCAGTTTGAAATTATCATGAGTGATTGTCACTTTCAATGACTATATTTGCCCTGTTTATGTTTTATCCAAATTCTTTGCTTTATCTTTTAAGGCGCTGAGCACTACTAAAATCAATGAGACTGAAGGTGTTGGAGAGATATTTTTACAGGGTATGTAGTAACAGAACAAGGCAGAATGGCTTCAAACTGAAAGAGGGAATGTTTAGATTAGATTAGGAAGCAATTATTCATCATGAGGATGGTGAAGCACCGGAAGAGTTGCTCAGAGAAGTGGTGGATGCACCATCCCTGGGAGTGTTCAAGGCCAGGCTGGATGGGGCTCTGATACTCCTGGTTTAGTGGAAAGCGTCCCTGCACATCACAGGGGAGTTGGAACTGGATGATTTGAAGGTCCCTTCCAACCCAAACCATTCTAGGATAATTCTGTGATGATGGTGACACTAGAGAAGTCATTAACATCCTGCAGGATCAGCTCCTAGGGCTAAGATAATAGCAAAGGAAAAATGCTTTTAACTTTATCACATTGCTGACACTGTACAGGAGGTGCAGATACCATTAATTTCTCACTGAAATACTCCCCTGTTTCCTCCTCTACCAGTGGGATTTTTCATCTTTATCTGAGCCAGATTTAGTGAGAGCCAAGACTCATCCTGGATCACTGTAGTACAACTCATAATCACCTATGATTCCTTGAGCAGAACATTTTGCATTTGCAGGTGAGTCATTACTACATTATGTTCACATCCAAAAGTGCTGCCCATGATGAAAAATCCCTTGTGCCAGGCACAGACACTAAAATAGAGCCCTTTCATTTAAATTTACAACTTGTGTGGGTAAGACAGATCAGACCTAGGAGAAAAATAGGTAAATTTAATATTGGATGAATTCCACTTTCTGCTGATGGTAGATTTTTGGATGGGGATTGTTTTCTTCAATCTAGAGAGCCATCCTGTGTTTCTTATCTTAATGTGGCTTGAGAAAAGCTTGAACATTATCCTAAGTAACTAAACTACACAGAAGGAGGATGTGTTGCTCTTGCAATTACAATTAAACTCTTCCTGCAAGCATATTTTTCCCTGTCCAACATTAAACAAGTTTTAGGCTTCTTGAAATCCACATTCCCTTTTTTTCATTGACTTTTCCCTCCATGTTAATGCCATTCTATTCAAAGTCTACTGTATCAAACCAGCTTCACTTAACATATTACAAAACAGATAAATATCTTCGATTTTTGTTCCAGAACCAACAGAAATATTTTAATTTGAAGCTGCCTTCATTAAATACCTTTATAAACTCATGGAAAATAGAGTTGCTAAATCTCCAAGCCTGTCTCTAAAATCTCACTGCCAGATGCATTAACTTAAACAAACCCATCAACATCAGATTTTATATTTTTTTCCACTTCCAAATCAACTTTCAGAAATTAAAGCTTCCACCCTTTGACAGTTCATTCAAAGACCTTTAAAGGCGATGTCTAAAAATGACTTCCAGTTTGACCTGAGCAGAGATACTGGGATTTAGAGAGTGCAATTGATAGGATTAATACTTCTCTCTAGTAATCCATGTTAAGACAATTAAAACAGGAAAAAGTGAAAATAGAGTAAGGTAGAAGATCCAGGGAATAACCTCTTAGGCTTAGCTGTAAACGATCTAACATTTTCTCTGCTATATGTTTTCCTATCCACTTCCTTTCTGAACAATAGGCTAGACATAACCAACAGGTGGTTCAGTAATTTGTACCCGAAGCTGTAACACATCACAGAGAGTGCAAATGGCACTCTTAGGGTACAAGAAGTGTGTGCAAGTAACAGGCAAGCAAAATTAAATGAGAGTCTTGCTGACTGGAAGGTGAGATCTGTTAGAGTCTCAAGAGCTTCCTCAGGGAGCTGGTGGGAGCTCTGTAGCTTTGGTCATTTAAATCAGAAAGAACATTTTAACAGAGAATATACTTCAGGGAGCCATCAGTGATATTTAAGGCATCATTTGCAATACATCTAACGCACCAGGATTTTGTAAAGCCAATATAAAGCAGTGTGTGAGAGAAACTAAGAAAAAAACACCTGGAAATAATCTTATACAGGTCCCATATCAGCACAGGAAAATCATGCCCCCCTCTTCCCTCCAATAAATTTATAAGGCTGTCCTATAACTATAAGGCTACTTTAGCCCTTGGGAATGTCCCTGCAAGTCTTTGTACTGTCCCAGACCTCACCATTGAAGGGCCCTGGCACAGCAGCAGCAAAGCTTCCATGTATTCTGGCAAAAAATATAAACTAGTCACATATTTGACTATAAAGGCTGGTCATGGGGTATTACAGAGAGCTGTAAATCTCATAATTTCTTTCATGCTTTCTTCCTCGTTGTAGTAAAAATGTGCTGAAATGTGTTCTGCGCCTTACACCTCCAGAGGGGCTCTGATATTCCTTTGGGATGAAAAAGGACCCAAAGTTTTGGACGTGAACAAAACTGCAATCCCTGGGCAAGTCACATTTAGAGTCTACAGGGTTTGGGGTTTTTTTTGCTGAAAGCTGAACTTTTGCCGCAAAGTTTTATATTTTTTTTTACGAACACATAACGCATTGTCTTCTCTAAAAGAGAACAAGAGAATCTCCAAAGTGTAGGTAAGATGCCATTGAGGTAAATTTGTGTACTGTTTAATTTGCTTTAAAAATAACCCAATTAAGCATATTCCACGAATGGAACTTCACACGTTAGGAACATTCCTACTGGAGCCAACAACACTCCCAGCATCCTGTGCCATTGGCAGCTCCTGTAGGAAGGGGACTGGGAATAGGATCTCTGTTTCCTTGGAGATCACATGCTTTGAAACTGCTCAAGCAGTATCAGAATCTTCTGCCTGTAATACCTTAATCATTTCCATAGAAAACACTTAATATATGTTAAGATATCACATGAAGGATGAAGCCTTTAGATAACCAGTAAATAACAGGGAGTTAATAGCTCCTGCCATTCTGGTTTCATGGGACTAAGGCTGAAGGAGAGAAAAATGGACCAAGAAGCTATTATCAGATTTTTCCTATTTTATGCTTGAAAACCTTTTAATTTCAGATTTCAAAATAGTGTAGCATTTATAATTACAATCAGCAGAATGTGCAGAAGATACACTATTCAAAAGAAGAAATAAAATATGTTCCTTTGAGAAACATGTCATCATTACTCTAAGGCAAATTCATTTTATTAATATCAGATGAGAGCAAGGTTACAATTTCTTGGTTTTCTTCGGGCACTGCCGTGTTGTTAAAACACCACAGAGAAATCTCTGGTGTGGAAGGAGCTTATTTTGGCTTTCCAGATTCACATCCCTGACAGAAGTTAGGTGACTCAGAGGCTCCAATCAATCAGAGTGAGCTTTCTCACGCTTCCCATGGCTGTGGGATATGGGAACCACCACGGAGTTCAAGCACTTCCTACTCATGAGAATTCCAACTCAGGCATGGCTACAAACCCAACAGCTGCCCAAGGACTGCCTGTGAAATCCAAACTCCCTCTCACAAAAGGCTGCAGATGAAATTGGAGCCCAGTGTGAAAAGGGTGACTTATTCACCGCTGCCTTTTGTCTGCAGTGTTTGGAGTCACAGGCATGACCAAGGAAGATGTCCCACGGAGGCCAGCTGTCTGGGGTCATGCCAAAAATTTACATTTGCTTGTGTTGCTTATGGGAGAAAGGGCTGATATAACCTGTTATGCAAAATTCACAGTACAAAGAGAACTCGTCTGAAAACAATTCATCCTGCCTTGAGGGAAGAAAAGTATAATAGCAATTATTATTTATGAAGTATTAATAAATATTTTTGAAAGGTTTCTATATTTTTCAGGTTATGATTGCAAAGATTTAAAATCTGATTATTTTCCCCTCAGCCCAAACCTGCAAATTTTACCTAATAGGGACATTCCATTTCACAGGAAGGAGCTTTCCATCAAAAGAGAGTCTGAAAAAACTGCTCTAATTAAACTCCACCAGGAATTATTCCAAATGTCTTATAGCTGCAGAAAATTACATTAATGAACACTTGGATGCTTTAGTCCTTCTCAAACACCCTCATATGCCCTCAGTGAAATAAGACAAAGTTTTTGTTCTGTCACTTATGCCTATGAATGTCTACAAAACTGATTCTCTGATGGTGGAAAACATGCCATCAAAATGCAATTAAAAATTGGTGCTAGTTGCTGGACTTCTTTGGTCACATATCAAAAACATTCTGACTCCAGCTAAAGGACAAACTGGTCTCCATTTTCCAGTGGCCAGTACATGAAGGTAAAAATGGGATACAACACCAGAACAGCACCCAGACTCCCATGTTTAGTGTTTCACTGAGCCAGATGTGGTGTCTGGTACTTTATACATCTTGGAAAATATGCTTTGCCTCTAATTGGATGGCACTATAGCAGATGTAGAAACAAAGAATGGTTGAAGTTGAAAGGGACCTCTGCAGGTCAGGAGATGTTTGGTTTCACCCTCTGTTTGCTTCTTTTTTATCTTTGAGTTTGGCCAGGAACAGCTCCATGCAGGGCTCCTGACATTTTTGTCTGCTTTTGCGTTTGATGGCATAGAACCCTCTTTAACTTGGATAGGGAGGTCCTTCAATATGAAACAGATTTCTTGGGCTCTCCTTACCTCCAAGACCTCATCCCCTGAGACTTTTTTGAGCAGATGTCTGAAGATGCTAAAGTCTGTTCTCACAAAATCCATCATAGTGAGCTTGCTTTTCACCCTCCTTTCTGCTCCCAGGTTCCTGAACTCCAGCCAAGGCTGCCTTTGACCTTCAGATTCATTGTTGGTGTTTATGAGGTCCATCAGAACTCAGCTTCTTGCTTGGAGGATTTTATCATCAGTGTGATCCAGGAACCTCCTGCATTGCTTATACCTGTTGTGTTTTCCCTCCAGGAGATAACTTCTCCATTTACATTTTCTCTAAATTAGAACTATCAGATTCTGTCAATTTTGAGGGAGTCTCCCTGCTAAGCAGAATCTTTCTGTAGGAGAGCTGTCAGAATGGGAATCATGGCCCTTGCAGAAGTTTTTTAGTCTCAGTTTTGTAGAAGCAGTATACTGGCAGTTTGGGAAAGGGCACAGCAAAGCCAACCTCAATTAACAGGTACAAGAAGTAGTCTAATCTGGGTAACACAGGAGGGATGCTATTTTTGGTCAATTCAGTAAACAAGGTAATTTTATCATCATCCAAAGAACTGTCCAAAGATTTTCTATTTGTGCAGATAGATGGAACAATTGGAAAGTTCAAGGTGAATGCCCAACACTCTTTTTCTTTCGAGACATCTAAAAGAAAAAGTGAATGTTTCTAATTATGTCCAGAGAAGAGAAAAAGCAATTAAATATAACTCCAGCATGATTCCAGGCATGAAGTTATGTCAAACTCACAAATAGCCTTGCTAGAAGTAAGCAGGGATCCCTAGGCAAGCCCAGGTTAAATCAGAGTGTGATTCAGTTTCAGAAAAATTGTCACCTCTAATGTGACTCTTTAGTGGTTCAAATAATTAATTAGGGAGGGGAAAGCAGAGTAATGATTTTTAGAAAGTAGGTGTTTCTCAGCAGTCCTGATTTGCAGCCTGTTGGACTTGCATGTAGAAGAACAAGACATTCAGTCAAGTGCTGTTATGTAAGTGCAGCTCTTAGACAGCACTCCATATACAGTAGAAATTCTGCAGGCAGTGTTTTAAGCACTTGGAAACTGCAGAAGATGGATATGGACTCTTTCTAAATCCATATACCTTTGGAAACAGAAATAAAAAGTAGTATCAGTGTAAGTAACATTAAGAGGTGAGAGGCAAGGTTTATAGGGAGAGGAAATATCTTTTATTAGAATAACTGATAGTGTCAGAAAAAACAATCTTTCCAGAACAAAAGCCCCTTAAAACTTGTCTGTTTCTTTTCACTTCCATTAGTTTGTTTCAGAAAAGACATTTCTTCTTCCTACAAGTCCCATCTCTCTTCTGTGCTCAGGCAATCACTTAAAAGAAGGTATTTCACTTTGTTTAAATGTTTCTGAATACTCAAAGCTGTTTCCTGTATGGTGAATAAGTGTTTACACCTGAAGAAGTTGGTGTAAATATGGAGAATATGGAGAATTGTCATTTGAATAGGGCTGATGTCTGCCTTTTAAAGGGTAATGAGAAAAAAAGGGAATGAAAACGAATTTTAAAAAATTCATTTTTTTAACACTGGTTTTTCTGCCTCCAGGCAAACAGTGGTTTCCACACAGGTTTACTCATCTTTGGAGTCTTTGGATTGTTAAGGTTAGAAAAGACCTCTAAGATCACCAAGTCCAACCCTTGATGCAGCTCTGCCAAGCCCACCACTAAACCATGGCCAAGTGACACAACCACACGTTTTTTAAAGGTCTTCAGGGATGATGATGCCACCACTTCACTGGGCAGCCTGTGCCAGAGGTTGGCAATATTCGATTTATACCTTCCCTGGTACAGCTTGAGGGCATTTCTTCTTGTACTATGGCTTGCTGCTTGAGTGCAGGGCTCAGTCCCACCTGGCTGCACCCCCATTCAGGGAGTTCTAGAGGGCAACAAGGTCCCCCCTGAGCCTCCTTTTCTTCAGGCTGAGCCCCCTCAGCTGCTCCTCTTCAGCCTTGTGCTCCAGCCCCTGCCCCGGCTCCATTGTCCCTTTCTACACACCTTCCAGCACTTCAATGTCCTTCCTGAGCTGAGGGGCCAGAACTGGGCACAGGATTCCAGTTGTGGCCACACCAATGCCCACAACAGAGGGAAGAATCACAGCCCTGCTCCTGCTGGACACACTTTTCTTTGAGACAAGGCAGGTACAGGGAGGTGCTGCTCCTCATGAGGGAAGGCCCAAGAAACTAATGCTGAGTATCTTCCACCCAGTGACACTCAAAGCATTTTGTAGAGATTAATTAAACAAATTCTGATGCCTGTTGCAGGTTTACACAAGTGTTTTGCACCATGGTAACAGGAGTGCTGATTTCAGAGAATGTTATGCAAGAGTGACAGAGGATGCCAGAGCATATTCTCCTACTCATATGGATGGATCCATTCTCCTAAGTTTCTCATAAGAAATGGGAAATTTTCATGTGGGTATTTTTCATGCATTTATTTTAGTTAACCTTTTAACTGACTGTAATGTTTCTTAAGGTTGGGTTACAGGATCAAGGCAGGCTGAAAAGCTACCAATTGATGGCCACTGTGGTTGGCACACATTTCGTTTGCCTTTTCATATTAAGCTAGCAGATGTCCACATCTGAGCCATCACCATGGCCTCTCTCCAGACTTAATGGTGAAGAACAGGTATTTTTAGGCTGCAGCTAAAATGAATCCATCTTAAAGATTCATTTTCAGAGGAGTTAATCTGTGGCTGAGGAGCATATTTTTCTTTGTATTCTATAAGGGTGGCAAAGAGTGGGGATGAACAGCTGAGATGCTTTCTACACACTGTAGATGCCCACACTGATCAGATGAAACCCATATTCTACTGCCAAGCTACATCAGCCCATCAAGGAACGATTTCTTCTTTAGAGCTCAATCCCTTTTCATCTGCTCTGTCTGTGGTATTCAAATGTTTTATGCACACTATGTCATCCCTCTGAAAACCTCATGAATGTTATCTTTTTTTTATGCCTTCAGAATCGCTGTTGATTATATTATGGCAATGTCTTGAAGGCTTAAACAAGATCAGGGCCATCTCTGCTTGTCACTGTCCAAGCAGAGTGGCTGCATGAAAGGCAGGCACCCATTTCACACTCTGGCAAGATCTAAATTTGAATGGAAACTCCTCCCCACAGCTGCTGCCCTGGGTTCTGGAGGAAGGAGAGTTTGTGGCACAGCATGGCCTGGCCAGGACCCCAAGACATGAGATTGCAGATAACAACCTTGGTCTGCCACAACACAGTTGGGCACAGCAGCTCTAATGTGGCTGGGAATGAGACTCTGCCCAAGAGGGAAAATGAGCTAAAAGATTGGATTATGTCACCCTGGTGCTTATGAATAGGAGGAGATGAGCCACAGAGAGATTGATCACCTCACAAAGTTGTTAGAAGGGTCTAAAACAGAAGTAATCTTTTAACCTGCAAGACATTCTTTGATCATGCACACATTTTATTGTTTAGTTTTAAACACCTTGCCCACAACCACAGAGCAGCTGTGAGACAAAGCTATAACCCAGGAATTATGACACAGAGTTTTAGCTGAGACTCGAGTTATAAAATCTGCAAACCTGTGGGAAAAGGATCTAAAACATATTGAATGCATTCAATTCCTACATTTGCTTTGAGAACTCTAAATGGGAAAGAAATAATCCAGTGAGTTTCTTTAAAAAAATAATGGTGAAAGCCTATTCCTTCAATACATGTTCAGAACTGTTGCATGATGTATAGAGCACAGACATGAATGACTCTTGATATTTGATTGTTTTATTACTTCCATCTGAGCTAACCTTCATTACTTGGATTTTACAAATTTAAGGACTTGCCAGAATGCTTGCCAGTTAAATAAAGGGCACATCTAAGGTCTCTGAACATCTGGTCCAAATACTTAATCATCTTGTTGCATGAAGGCTGGTATTTTTATCTCGTACCCTGATAGGGTCTGCATAATTTTTTTTTCACAAATTGGTATTTAAACCTCAAAACCTTTAGCTAACTACATCTGTCATTGATATTTTATTGTTTAATTTCTTTTTATAGAGCCAAATTACATCTCACCCACATACAGCTTGCACTTTACATGTCTAATTTGTCGACATGTTCTATAATGATAATTTCATTGATTTAGAAAGTGACATTATGAGCAACATATGTTCAGTTTAGCAGTAAACCTTGTTAAAGCAATAATGTTCCATTCTTCCCCCCACTCTCCCCAAATTCAAATATAACCCACATTAGGAGGCAGCTGAGTCATTTAGCTGCTTTGATTCTTGTAAATATAGAAACCTGCTAGCTGTTTAGCTTTACACTTTGGCTGCATATATTTCCTACTTAGGGTTGCTAGGAAAGGACAGTGCAGAGATTAATTGTGCGACAGTAGTTGGTCTAAAAGCACAATATGTGTTCATTTCCTCTGGAAAAGACACTTGGAAGGCAAAATTGCTCCCTTGGAAAAAAAACCAAAACCAAAACAAAAAAACCCCAAAATCAAGCAGGACATGCACATAAAAAGGGTATAATTGAGGAACATCAATTCATAGACAATAAAGAGAAGATGCCCTATTACTTTCTCCCAATTATCCTTAATATAATCATCAAGAAATAGACCTATTTTCATATTACTTGTGAAACAGCTAAGTAATAAAAAGGAATTATTTTTATAGACTCTAGAGCTAGTTGAATGCTTTGCCATCTGTACTGGTGTAGGGTCTTTCCCCAAAGTGTTTAAAACCTGACTGCATTTTGATCTGTTAAAACAGATTTTAGTGATTTCAGGATTAGTCTGAAACTTCACACTGGAATCTCAGTTTAGTTTTTGCAAAGTATTTTACAAATACTTTACAAATCACTGCAAAACCCACTGAAGCCTATAATGCAATTAGTTAAAAAAGGCACAAATCTTTTCTGAGGAATAGAAAGGGAATAATAATACGCAGGAAGTCACATCTTGTTTCAATTTTGAAAAGGGAATCCACGTTAAAAATAGTCAGAGAAAACAATTATTACAGTGTGGTGGCCCAAGAAGAGTCTGAGTCAGGAGATTTGTCAACAGAGATGTTATCTCCATGTTGTGAGCACACTTGACTTCAGCAGATCACTTTTACCCAGGGGTCAAGTGTCAAGAACAGATGATGAGAGCCCTTTTCCTCTCTTGACTGTCCCACTCTCTCTGTCTCAGGTACAAAAAAAAAGTCACAACAAAAAACTGTCTCTGTTCATTTTCTATACACAAATTCCCTTCAAGGGATTTTGTAAGGATCAATTTCAAAATATGCTTTAGAGGTGAAAATCTCTTTACTTATTTATGAAAGCTTTTGCTGTGTGACTGTATTTTTCACTCTAAGTGGGTTGTTATTAAGTGAAAAAGGCATGACTATGCTTCATTCACCATCTGGACTAACACTGTAAGTTCTCTTCTAAGATTTTCAAATCTTTTCACATCACATTTGAATGGATTAATAACACATGTACTGGGGGGAATATTTCCCTAGATGTGGTTTTTGAAACTTTATTCTTGCTACTGAATTTTCCAGTACATGAGATAATTGCAACTTGATGTTTCTTTTTGTTTTCCTTTTTCATTCACTGTCTTTCTGTTTTTTCTGTCTTTTTGCTTCTCTCTCCCTCCCTCCCTCCCTCCCTCCCATTAAATAGAAGGTTTCTAAAGAAATGTGGGGTTTCTTTTTTCCCTCCAGAGGAAGGAGTACCAACTGAAATATATGCAATACCTGTTTCTATCAAGAGCAATCTACAAATTCTAGAATAAGTCATACATTTCTTTCCACAATTTCTCTGAAAAGAAGGATTTTGTCAGAAGACTTTTGTCAGAATGAAGGTAATAAAACCTTTCTCCACGATGAAAAGAAGTGACTTTCATTATTTTAGTATTAGGGGAGAAAAGTTGTTTTTGTTTTATGGTGCTTAAAACAATGCAAAAATCTCAGAGGAGATAAGGCAGCCAGAGATTTTCACACTGAATATGTCAGGTTGCTAACTTGCGTGGAGATGGATGAACAGCCTTGCCCTTCATAAATTAATCTCAAATTAGTTGTCACATGCTAGCAGCTCTGGGTAAAGCATCTCTCTTTTTCCTGCATAAAAGTGATGCCTTTGAGAGCAGAGCATCTTCCTCTCAGTTTACTTAATCCAGGAAAAAAGAATGAAGTGACTTATTTGAAGGAGAAAACAGTTTCCATCTCTCTGCATTCCTATGTGTTTTAAATATTAGTCCCCAATAAGCAGGGTTAAGTCTTGCCCTGAGGCACAGTATGCTACAGGATTAGCAGCATGTTTACATCTGAAATGCTTGTAACTTTTGGGACACATTGTTCTTTTTTATCACTGCTCTTGACATTTTTCTAACACCCTATCACACAAGTCACATTGGCTTCCTTATGTTAGCATTATATTCTCCCATTAACATCGAAACAATAAAGTGCTAGAATATAAAATTTATATCTGGTTAAAAACTGATGGTTTAATTAAATAAATGTATCTGAAGAGTTAAATCTAAACCCAAACCAAATATTTATTTGTTATCATATGTGATGATGGATACTACAGAGTGATGATGCTGTGATTTCATACATGCATGGAATTACCTGAGTTGGAAATGACCCACAAGATCATCAGTCCAGCTCCTGTCCCTGCACAGGACACCCCAAGAGACACACCCTGTGCCTGTGAGTGTTGTCCAAATGTTTCTTGAACTCTGTCAGGCTCAGTGCTGTGCCCTGGGAGCCTCTTCCAGTGCCCAGCCACCCTCTGGGTGAAGAACATTTTTCTGATATCCAACCTAAACCTCCCCTGACACAACTTCAGGCCATTCCCTTGGGCCATTTCCCTGGTCACCACAGAGCAGAGATCAGTGCCTGCCCTTCCTCTTCCCCTCAGGAAGAAGTTGTACCTGCACTAAGGTCTATCCACAGTCCCCTCTCCTCGAGGCTGGACAAACCAAGGGGCCTCAGCTCCTCCTCCTGTGACTTGTCCTCAAGGCCCTTCACCACCTTCATGGCCTTCCTTTGGACACTTTTTGGTACCCCTATATCCCACTTATATTTGTTTAATGGACAGAAATCTACAGTGATGCAGAAAAGCAAACCTAAGGAATCAGAGCAGGCAAATTGGTTGAAATTTTATTTTTTGAATCCTATACTGTACCTTTTAACAAGGCTTTGGGGTCTGGGGGCATTGTTCTGCAGGACTCTCTTTAAACAGAGTTCTGCAAGTCTCCTGGTAATCTCACATGCTGGCTCATATTGCTTGTTTAAGGCAAATGAAAAATCCTCTCTTCTGGTTTCAGCTTGAAGATCAAAAAAAACTGTGAAAGCACGTTATTTTAAGAGCATGTCATTTTTTGAAGGCATTGTGTCAAGCACTGTAATCCATCTGGGGTGCACAAAACCCTCCTGGAAAATCCCAGGTTTGTACAGCAGACCAAACACTGCAGTGGGAGACAGATTAACACTGTCTGTAACAAAGCCTTTCACCCTGAGCCAACAGATTAAAACCTTGGCTTCATAATGAACAGGATACATTTCCACCTGAAACCTGCCAATGGGTTCTGTGTGAAATAAGTTGAATGCACTCAACAGGAGTTTTAGCAGACAGTTTGTCCCATTTCAAAAATGTCACAATCTAAAATGCAATCCAAAGAGAAAAGCAAATGGATCTAGATTCTGAGTTGTTTTCCACACAGAGGTGTGATCTGGTAGTTCAGACTTGAATAAAACAGTTTGAGACAACAGCTCAGCACCCAGCTCTAAATGTGTGTGGGCACTTTGTGAATTATCAGGAACTTTTGCAGCCATGAGGATCTGGAGACATAAATGAGACAAGGCATATGGAGAGTGCAAACTCTGTTTTGGTCAATTGGTGTATTTCTGCTCACCTTTTGCTTTAGCAACTCCCTGGAGTAACCTTACCATTGTAAATACACTAAATCTTCTCATAGGTTTATGTTTTATCAAGCATAAGGGCAGCTTTTTACATAAATGTTCACATTCAAATAAAACAGCTGAATGCTTCCTGTCTTACAGTTTATGTTTTTGGTTTTTTGATGGGGTGTGTTACTGAATACTCAGGTTTTTCCAGAATATTATGGTCACTGCTTCTCTAATCCTCAGGACATAATAGCACTTCCTCTTCTTCAAGTGGTAGATCTCAAACTCACAATCCCCATTGTCAGTCAGTGGAACCTCTTGTTTAAAACTCTTCCATGAAATACAGGAAAAATATTTAACTGTCTTACCCTTTATTTGCTGAAGTTGCCTAATAACAACAAAATATCTAGTCATTACCCTTTGAAGAATATGGCTCCAGCTCTCCGTCACAGATCTTCAAAGTGCTCATAATGATGGAGTGCTAGAGGGGGCTCTTGGGAGCCCCATCTTAAGAAATCCTCCTCCACCTCAAGAGTAGGTGTGAA
This sequence comes from Geospiza fortis, assembly GCF_000277835.1. NCBI lineage: Eukaryota > Metazoa > Chordata > Aves > Passeriformes > Thraupidae > Geospiza > Geospiza fortis. The sequence goes on along the minus strand of NW_005054543.1, from coordinate 390,445 downwards.
TTTTTCTGTCTCTGATAGAGTCCACCCCCTCTTTGTCTGCAGCTAACTCTTACCAGAGAAGAGTTATCCTTGGGGTTTTGAAAAATGCTTCTGTAAAGCAAATTGTTTTTGCCTTTGGAATAGCCACACCAAAAAGAAGGATTTTGCTTCCTACCTTGTTTCAAAGAGCATAAGTTATCTAATGTTTAACTGATAGGCAAAACAGTTGAAGTGCATGGATTTCATTTGTTTGGACTGAGGTGTATTTGAATCATGGGTCTATCTCAGTTGTGAGGCTTTCTGTGTGTGCTCAAGTGTATAGAAGACTTTTAAAAGCCTTGTCAGGACACCGGACATAAATCTCCACCACCTTGCACTGTCCAAAATTTTTCTGTGATAGAACTGTAGCTCTAGTTAAGATTCGTCCAGGAACTTTGCCAATTTTTCATATGTTATACAATGAAAATACTAAAGGCTAATATCTGTACACATAACTTGCATCCAAAGGTCTTGTGGCATGTAGGTTACACTGTCAGCAAAATGTGTATTGGTCAGGATTTTTTGAAGAGACTCAACATCCTTGAAATATTTCAGACAAAGCAGGTTTTTACTAAAAATGTTACTAAACAAATAGAACTTTTCCTTGAGATTTTAGCCAAATTTTTGTGCAGTGGTTAGCTCAAACTATCCAATCTGAATGCTTTTAACAGAAAATTTGAAGTCAGATCAACTTGAAATTTGATTCACCAAGTCTTTTCGGCGTTCATTTGAGAACAGATCCAATTTAGATAAGAGACTGCTACGCAAAAATGAAGTAATTGAAGAAATGTGTAGATGTGTATTTGCTGTTATTACTTTCACCCCTTACCCACCCCTGGCTGGTGGGAAGAAGCACAACCTGAGTCCTTCTGCTGCAGGACTGAGTCCACCATCCTCCTGTGGAATTTTTCCATAGGCCACTTAAAGTAACAAATGGAATTTCAACACACAGCTGATGTTTCAGTATCATAACTAAAGGCAGTGCCTGGTCCTGCCTGCAGTTAGGGGCATGTATTAAGTTGCAAGCTCTTACAAATGAACTTTTATTTAAAAATCCATAAGGATCATTTGATGCAAAGCATCTGTTTGCTTTTCAGCAGTGCATAATTGCAAAAAGGGACCTAAGAATGGTTTTTCACTTGTCAAATCCTTTGGTCTCTTCATCCTCTTCTGTAATTTGGAGCAGGTTCTCAGCTTCTCTAACCTGTCTCTTGCTGCAATAGGACCCTCATGGTACCAGAAAACTTCCAATAATTTATCTACACATCCAAATCCATGTAATCCTTTGTCTTCCTAAGATGGGACAGTTTCTTTTTCAGCCATCAAAAAGCCCTGAATGACAAGCAGATTATCTAATATGTGTGCTTAAAAGAAGAAAAAAAAATCTTTATGACGTATGGGTTTAGTTTCAAAACTTTGACACAAAAGAATTGGTCAAAGCCTAGAAATAGCAACTCTGAGATATTATACATATATATATATACACACACACGCATAAATTTTTTCTTTAAGCAGTTACTATTTCATGGTTTTATGTAGAGTAGTTTCAACTTCCCAGTTATTTTGCTGTCAATTAACAAAGATAAATTATATCAGCTACAAGCAAACACATAATTAATATTTTTATAGTTGCCTACATTTGAGTCTGGCCCAGGCCTGCCTCAGTTCTTCTGGATGGAAGTTTTATTTTACATCATTTTCAAGTGAAATATATTGGTTTTCAGATCATGTGGTTACACACACATCATCTATTTGATATCATATAATTTGATAAATAACAAATTGATAAATTTGTTATTTATCAAATTTTCCCTTTTTCTCTCTCAGAAACTACAAAAGGCTTAAAATTCACATAAGCAGGATGCCCTTAACACATTAATATCCAGCTATTCCATTGGAAGTGTTGAAGGCAAGGTTAGATGGGGCTTGGAGCAACCTGGGGCAGTGGAAAGTGTCCCTGCCCATGGCAGAGGGATTGGATATAGATAAAATTTAAGATTTCTTTCAACAAAAATAATTTTGTGATTCTGTGAACCTAAGAACTGTTTCATCTTCTACTTTAACAGTAGCATAATTGATTTGTCTTGCATTAATTGGTGCATTATCTGCACTTAAATACAGTTTCTAGGAAAACAGTCCTTAGAGATGTCTCAATTCCTTACCCAGCCATGACAGAAATAGCAACTTTGCCTCTTCCTCATGCAGTGTAAGGCTCTTTCACCCTGGAGTTTTGGAAGCATGACTCTGCAGCTTGATTTTCCCAGCTAGAGAAGAAATTGGAATGAAGAAATCTGCTGCCTCTTATGGGAGGGAAACTTTGTCAGCAGATGAACCACAGTGAAAGGAACTGCAGAAATCAATGCTGAGATGAAAAGGAAGTTGGCTGTGTCAGCCTCTGGACTCACCACACCACTGTTAGGATTTTGCTGATGTGCAGAGGAGAGCACGATGCCTGCAGGAAAGTGTGAACAGAAGCCACACCTACACCTGCAGGGAAAATCATCCTGGTATTTCTGTCTTTCCAGCTGCACTTTTTCTCAGGGAAGGGTGAGCAGAATGTCCCCACCCCAGCACTGCAGAAGGGGGAAGCTGCATATGAGTTGTGTAGGGGCTCCCTAAATTCATTCAGTGCAAATGGGTTTCCCTCAATAAGGCTGCAAAGACATCCCCCTGGAAGTTAGTAATATGGAGCCTTCAATTCCATGGAAATTGTTGTCAATTTTGGGAGAAGATGTTTCTGTGCAGAGAGCATCTCATAGAATCACAGAATTATGAAACAGTTTGGGTTAAAACTGACCTTAAAGATCATCCTGTTCCAACCCCTGCCATGGGCAGGAACACCTTCCACTATCCCAGGTTGCTCCAAGCCCTGTCCAACCCGGCCTGGGACAATTCCAGGGATCCAGGGGCAGCCACAGCTTCTCAGGGCACCCTGTGCCAGGGCTTCACCACCCTTACAGGGAAGAATTTATTTCTAACAGCTCATTAAAATCTACCATATTTCCATTTGAAGCTCTTGCCTACCCATCTCCTGAGCCAGGCATGTTTTCCCTTGCCCACCCAGCTGTCTCCTAGGCTGAATCCACGTGGAAGAGCTGAAGAAGATGCGAGGACAGATTGTCCTGCTTTCATCAGCTTTTGCTTAGATGCTACCCAATGCTTTTTCATCCTGTTTTCCTCCTGTTTGCTGTCCATTGAAACACTCAGTGAATTTGTTTTCTATGGACAAAAGTACCCATTTATTATATGAATTGAGTTCCTGAATTTTAAAGTAAACTGAAATGATGTCTTGAACATCAAGATGGATTTGTACTTGCAGGAGATGCTAAGAAACCTAGTGTTACTGTTTTGTAATATTGAAATCCCTGTAGATGTCAGGTCCTCCTGCTCAAAATATGGATATACTTATATTCCTCATACATATTGTATATATCTGCAGCCATCTAAATCCTTGGATGTCTCTTGAATTAAACAGCCGTTTTGCATTATAATTCATGTACATTATACTTCTTATTTGCTGTGCAAATTAAACTCTCCAACCACTGTGAGGCTCATGCCTACCAGGATATCAATGTTTTCTACATATCCCTGTGGAATGTGTTGCAAAATATTCCTCCATCTTCCAAATGAATAGGAAGAAACACATCATAAATGATATATTTACCTGCATATCCATAAGATAGAAAGACACCATGGTGTGAATTTTATCTGTGAGTGCTGTACAACCCATAATGAAAATTGGTTATGGGCCTGCTGAAAATGGACACAGACTTAAAAGTGATTTTTTAGACCAATTTATTCATAAGTTGTAGACACTTTCATCAAAACTAGTCAGATA
>NW_005054543.1:351616-386510 GCF_000277835.1 Geospiza fortis | reverse complement strand
CCTGGTGTTGAGCAGCCAGGGAGGGAAAGAACTTTTTCACTCTGCAGTGTTTGCACAGCACACTTGCTGCAATCTAGTCTTGTTTATATATTCAACATGAAGTTTAGCACCCAAACAGTCTGAAATACAGTGACAAGCCTATATGCAGATCACCCAGGATCCTGCATATGCTCAGACATGGGGAAGCTTTGAAGATTTACTTTGATCAGCACTTTAATACTAATGCTCATTAAAAAAAAAAATTACTTCTGGCATCTGGATTAAGCAACTTCATGCATCAGAGGAGGGAGTGGTTTACAGCATTTACAGATTATGCTCTATGAAGCTAATGTAGATATTAAGAAGTATTTATGGATTTTATTTTCATAGATGGTAGATATTATTGAGTTATGACTTGGCAGGCACAGCCTGATTTTGGCATTTTTATTTTCTGTACTGCAATTTACATTTCCAGAGTGCCTAAGGTCTGAGACTGAGACCTTAATAAGTCAGGGAAAAATCAATGTGAAATGAACAGAGGCCATAAAAAGTAATGTATGAACAAGATAGATCATTAATGATGTAAAATCCTGTCTAAGTAGCAAAAGGTAACTTCAAAGCACTGCGGAAACATATTTTGAAAGGCAATGTTTTGTATGTTTGACTACAATTTTCAGGAGTGATGCGCTTTTGATAAATTTCTTGACCATAATTTGATTATGTTCCCTCCTTCTGTCCCTCCAGCATGGATAAAGAAACATTGGGCTTTTCATCCCAAACTCAATGGAGTTATAAAACCCAAAGAGGAAAAGCAGCCTGTTATATTTGCATCATCCAGTTACGAGCCCAGAGTGAAGAATTTATTTTCAGGGGTTTGAAACTTCATCAGTGCCCACTTTTGAATAATAGAGGATAAGAATAAATAAATACAAAATATTTCATTTCTCTTAAGATGTAAAACATAGAATCATTATCTGAATATTGTATTTGTGCTTACATTTCTATTTATATCTTGCATACGAGTTCCAAACCATGCAGTGTTGTTTAGGATGTGATTTGCCATTTATCTAGAAATGCTGAGGGCTGCAAATGGGGACAGTCCATCTCTTCCTCTCATTGCCAACCCAACCTGTGTATTCCCGTCACTGACCTGGTGAGCAAGATCATTGGGTGAATTTTAAACAAAACTGATCTTGAAAACAGAGTTTGGCATTGAATCCCCACTCAATACAAGCTTTAGTCAATGAAGAATTATGGAATTTACTAATGCTGGGACAAGAGAAAATGTTCTCAAGCTGCACCAGGGGAAGTTCAGGTTGGACATCAGTAAAAGAGTATTCACTGAAAGGGTTGCCAAACATTGGAAAGGGTTGCCTTGAGAAATGGTGGAGTCACCATCCCTGGAAGTATTCCAGAAGCAACTCCATGTGGAATTTAGTGTTATGGTTTAGTAGGTATGGTGGTGTTCAGCCAAATGTTGGACTCAATCATCTTGGAGGTTTTTTCCAACCTAAGTGAATCTATGATTCTGTGACTCTATGAATGCATGAGGAGAGGGGTGCAATCCCTTTTGGTGACAAACTCAGCTTAGTTATTATATCCAGTTACACCCAAAGTTATCAGGGGACAAATACCTCAATTGCTCCTTAGCTCTGCAGCAGGGCAGTTGTAGCTAAGATACAGAAATACAGTCAGAGGCAGTTTCCAGTGATATGCATGAATGTAGGAGGGGACATAATTTCCATTGCTGTTAATTTAAAAATATGAGCCAAAGTAGTTTTCAGTTTTGTCTCTGCTGTTTGATGCGTAATCATGATAACCCTGTTAAAAAAAATAAAACTTATCCTTCCCTCTCCTGTAATTCAACTGCATAAACAAAACAGAAGGCTAAGAAATTTGTCTCATCATTTTAGCTGCTAAAATATTTGGTGTCTCTTTAGAGGTTATTGCCTCGGCTTCCTCTGTAGTCAGCAGACAGAGATAACTTCAGAAGAAAATAATTCCATGTGTATCAGATGTGTGTCCTAGTGAGGGATCAGCTGTCCCTGCAGAAAGCTCATTTACTCCCCATGGTAACTTCTAGATGGTTGGAGTTACAGTAAACGAATCCAAGCTGAGTGACTGTACAGGTGAGTTAATGAAGGTGTGTAAGAACAAAGTTCTGACAAATGCTCAGAGAAATACTGAAAGATTAAAGAGGCAGGTTTAAAAAATACATTAATCCTTCAGTTACAGAACTCTTAGGTGCTATTCGTAGCAAAAGCTGTGAGAAATGTAAGAAATGTTTTATAAAGTTGACGGTGCATTTTAACAAGCTGATATCATTTGCAGATCATCAGTGTTGACAAGGTTCCTAAAAAGTGTTTTCAGCTCTGTATTTTTTTCCTTTTTTTACTGAACAGTTTTTTTTTAAAGGCTATAAAAAGTTAGAAAATACCTTGTTAAGAATTAGACACCTGCTGTTTTTAGTAAGAAAGTTCAACAAATTGGTAACTAAGGTAAAAGAAATTATACTAGAAATCAGGTTCTTAAATTCTTACAAACTTCATGTTTTCTATATCTTTGCTTTCTAACAGATAGAAACACCATTATCCTTTGAGGGCTGATGCAGAACAGGAATTCTATTAAGCACTATATTTAAGCAAAGAAATATAATTACTTAGGGTTCATATAGACATTAGTGCACAAATAGCATTGATGTTATTTCACCTAGATTTTTTTTAAAAATCCCAGTTTTTCATCTCAAGTAGCAAGAATTACTCATTTTATTAATCTCTAGACAGTCTGATGAAAATAAGACTGGTTATCTTGCTGATATAGTAGATGCCAGGAAAAGAAACCATCGTGATACAAAACATAGATTTCGAGCAAGTTTCATCAGTTTCAATGAAATAAGGGAATTGTCATGAGAAGCAAAGACTCAGGCTGAGAAAATGCTGTTCCTTGCTTAGGAATATTCTGTCTGAAATTACAAAGAAGCACAAAGATTTTTTGGTATCCTCTCTGACATGCTCATTTGTATGGAAAGTGATCAAAGGCATGACAATAAGTGAATCAAACACAGCAACTAACTAATGAACTGTGATGGTCTAGAAGCCAAAATATCCTTAGGGGGAAAAAAGTCAACTTTTAATTATAAATTAATATATCATGCCAGTTGGATGTGGTGGTGATTCTCAACAAAGATCCTGGCACTCAGATTTCTCCTCTCATTTACACTCAATATCATCCCACCACCCACGGCCACTCAACCTCAGGAGTTATCTCCTCAGATCTTCCAGGATTAGTGGGATATGTAGGATATACAGCTTGCAGAGTGTGTGCTCAGCATCCCTCTCTGTGAGACAAAGCACCAGAGTGGATGAATTCACTAGGCAGTCTGATTCTCTGTGTCAAGCCTGAGGTAATGTCTGTGTTATCACAAGACAAGAGGCTGCTGAAAACGTCTCTAATAAGGAAGTGCAGCAGAAAGTTGGCAACGTGGTTCTTAAAAATCTGCATCATTTGATATGGAATGCTATATCTATATTAGATAGGGGATCTTGGCTGATTTCTGAAAGGATAATTAGATCCCTACCACTGAGACAGAAGTCGCCTTCACTTCCCATCCTAAATGGTGTGGTTTAAGCAGCTCCCAAAGTTTACACTGAGTCAGTGGATGGAAAAAATTCCTTAAATATATAACCCTTTCTGATGCATGGGTTCTGTGAAGATGCTTCACAGTTTCTTGATCCTGTCCAATTTTAAGGCATTTTTGCTTGTCACAGCGTCAAATAGGTATGAAAATCTCACCTGCATATGGCCCTGGATCTACCTACGCATAAACAACATGCAGATAGTTACAGGTGGTGCTCAGTTCTGCAGCACAATATCCACAATAGTGGTGACAGGTTTCTCTATGGATGTAGCACTTAGTAGGGCAAATGATTCAGAAAGAAAAGCTGTTAAAATGGGAGTGACCAAGGAATACATGGCAATTTTACCCCATTAAAGAAATGGCTTTCACTTTCTATGGGAATGATGGGTTCTTCCAGACATATATGTGGGTTAGTATAACTACAGACTGACCAAAATCCTGTCAAAACTAGAAAAGTGGACTACTTTTTAAGTTTAGTTCCTATCAGATTAGAAAAAGAAGCAAGAGTAATAAAAGGAATACCTGAAGTGTTAGGACCTTCTTAGCACAAGAATACAGGAACAGCAATGGGCATATGTGGAAAATGCCCTATTTACAAATTTGAATCGATAAATTGAGGAAAAACTGTGGAAGCACATGGGCCAACTCTATTTCTGTTTCAAAGCTCAGAAAATTACTGTGCTGCTCCCTCTATGAACAGAGGGCAAGCCTTGCCCCAGGAAGGGTGGTTCCCACATAGCAACACTTAGTGACTATCACAGAAGATATTTCTTCTTTGCTGTGTCTATTTATTGCACCAAACACAAATCAGCAGGGATGACTCCATGTGGAATCACATGTAGAAACAGCAGAGAAGGAAGCTTCCATCAGGGATTTCAGTGCTTTGGGCTTGGCTAAGCTTTTATTCTTTTTTCTAGGCTTTTTCATAGATAGCTGCTACTTGCTGACTGTCACCTCCTCATCATGCCTCACGACAAGCAGCAATCAGAAAAGTTTGTTCAAAGCTCTACCCTACATCTGCACTGGGCTCCAACAAAGGGCAGCTCAGGGGGAGGGGCAGCATTCTTGCTGATATCTGTCCAAATACTCAGCCAGCCTGTGGCAGTCCCATCACATCCCATCGGCTGCATTTTTCTACACCGAAAGGTCATTGATAATTACAGAGCAGGGCCCTGTAATTTTTCATTCAGGAATTAAGTAACAATAATTGCTAAATATCACTTGGGAGAAAAAAGGGGTAGATTGAGTACATAAAGGCCATGCTCAAGAAACAGAACACATCTATCAAAGGAAATAATTCTCTGAATTTATAACCGTAGACAGTGAAAACTTAACTGCTAGGTCTGACATGAATTGGTTTCCATGAGAAGTGCAGAAGGAAGAAAACACCCATGAAATGTCCTATCTTCTGCTAAAGACAACTTTTAGACCTGTGTTGTATGGAGAGCATTTTTAACAACACCCTTATAAGTGTTTGAAGAGCTGGTGGCTCACTGTGTGTCGAAGGTAATTGAGCATCTGACACTGTCTGGAATGTCCATTTATGGACAATTTAAGGATCCCATTAGAATTACTGAATTCCCAATATGTGCAATATCTTAATGATAGAGTCAGATTTTCAGACTCAAGTTTCTCTGAAGTTTTCTAGGCTGCTTTTACACACCACCTTTTCTTCCCATGAGACATGAAATTTTAGCTTGCTTGTGTCCAATTGAAATGGCATCTCAAACTTCACTTTCTGTTTGTTGCCATTTTGGTACTATTTTGTTTTTCTTGCTTGCTGCATTCCCATGCATTCAGTGCAATTCCCTTCAATTTCATACCTCCTGCAGCCAGCTTTGCCTATCATCTCTCTCACACCTTCATTTTCTCTGCTACCCTGCATCCACCTTCTTCTGCCCTCCCACTTCCATTGCCATACAAACTTTAAAGCAAATTCACATAAATACCATCACCCCATTTTCCTCCTCAAAATTCACCTTTAACATATTTACAAAAAGCTTGCCACATGCTAATACAGCTAGTCAGCATGTTGACTGAAGAGCCTCATTATTTCTTCATATTTCCCTGCTGAGCATTTGTTTGTAAAATGCACATTTTCTTGGGGGCATCAAGTGTCTTTTTGTTCTCTTTGTGATTTGTTTTGTCCAGCTAACAACCTACTTTAAATGTTCCATTTGTTTCCATTTTCTGGTGTCTTTTACCTTCAGGTTCACATAAAATACACCAGAAAAGCAAATTATTAGTTCTGGTTTAGGGCTGTCAGGGAGGACTCACCCGTTTGTATCACTATCCACTCAAACAGGAAACCCATGAGTAAAGAGCTGGATATAATGCATTGGAATCAGTCTAACTGGAATATCTGCTTATAAAATAGGAAACAGTCCACTGGGCCACTGAGTCCAATCTGCTCATCACAGGCACCCACACCATATAATCCCTTTCAAAAACTATTTAATACCCCTTCTTAAAACCTACTAGATTCCCCATTTCCTTTATTATTCTTTCTGGAAGACTGTTTCAGAATCTCACCCACCAGAGGATTAGAAAACTTATCTAATTTCCAGCCTAAATTTATTCATGGGCAATTTATAACTATTTGTTCTTGGACCAACACTGTTCTTTAGTTTAAGCAGTTTTTCTCCCTGGTGTTTACCCACCTGATAAGTTTATAGAGAGCAGTCACATCCTGTCTTTTTCTGTGTTTTGCAAGGCTAAACAAGCCAAACTCTCTTTGTGTCCTTCTGCAAGGAAATGCTCTCTCCTTGCTCATCTGACAGCTGCTGGTGCCTGCCCATGGCTGAGAGCACCTTCCTCACACAGCAGGGATCAGAGATGCATTCTCTTTTCCTGGAGAGGGCTAAACTGCATGGAAAGTGGCAATAACAGCAGAAATTATTCTCCTCACAGCCTTTTCCACGCTTGTATCCAACCATCCCAATAATACCGGGATCCCTCTATAACTTCTTTCCAATCCCATAGTCCTTTCACTATTTTACCCGCTTTATCTCTTTTTAGCTGATCTTCCTTACAGTTTCTATATTAATTCCACCTTTTTGCAGCAGAATAATGATTTTCCATCTATTACCAGAGGAAACAGCTTGGTAAATTTCAAATTCCCCTTAACTAGACAGGTATCTTGCCACTGACAATACTATATTTGTGTAGCATTTTTAATTTTCCTTTTCCTTCAGAAATCTTCTGATATTTTCTACCAAATACTTCCTCAACTATGATGCCATTTCAAATTTATGGTTTTCCAAAATCCATTTCTTAATTATAGAATTAACTATAACTATTTGCTACAGGTATTGTACTTAACTGGCTTAACAGGCTCCTCATGTGTGATTGTACATGTTGCTACTATTAGAGTTGTGTGTTTGTAATTATAACAAAGTGGCCTCTCAGCTGGGGATTTGTTTCTCACCTTTTCCAGCTTCAACTTTTAATTTTAAGATCATAATTTTTTATTAAGGAGTCTTTCTTTTCTTCTGTATTCTGTGCCTGGGATGCAAACAGAACTCAAAGTCTTGGGCATTTTGTGCTAAGTAGGAGCTTTTATAAGGAATTTTGTCAGATTTGCTTGTCAGTTGCTCAAAATCATCAATTCCAATCCAGCATGTAATTTCAAACCTTTTCCCCTTTTAACCTTTACAACGGACAGTGTCAAAATTTGACAAATTTTCATCTGATTCACTCTTAGGAAGTGTATCTGGCACAGCCAGAATGAAGGGAAGACCCACAGATGATTTAAAAGTGCAAAAATATATCTGCTTTTTATTTATTTTATACAGCTCTGCATTACTAAGTCAATACAAGAGGGACCTAATTTCTCCACTAACCTTGTCTAACGAAGATTGAAATTTAATAAACATGTAAGAAAGCTGCATCACCATGAACTAAGAGACTTCAAAATATGACATTTAGTTCATTATTTATTAACCTATCCCCCAGGAACATGACAGAGGCAATGCAGACTATCCATATTAGAAGCTGTTTCATCTCTAAGAGATAATGGAGGCCCTATTTCCTTTGCACATGATTTATATACTAAAGAGGAAATGAGATGCAAAATTTATACCACTCGTGATTTCTTATTTCCCATAGAAGGTAGAAAGAGCATTCCCTTACAGAATGTGGTTAGAGTTGTAGGCTTTAAAAGTTTGTGTTTATAAAAATCAGAATTTCCTATCCAGGAAAAAAATTAACAAAGGTACATGCGGTAAAACAAAATCAATAGAGAAATATCCCTTTAGAAATTAAAATACTTCAAAAACCACACAGTTAAAAGAATGGAGACACCTAAATGCGCCAAACGAACTATATTTACCAAAATTAAGAGAAGAACTGTGCTATAAAAATCACCTCCAGCCAGACATAGAAATTACTCTTCTGATGCAGTATGGCTACTCCTATTTCGCTTCAATGTATTTAGTTTTCATTTCCTGGTTTAAAAGTAATTCAAGACTCACTCTGATGAGAATCACAACTTACTAAGAGTAACCATGAAGCAGAAAAATTTTTACTCATTCTGGAATGACTGAATTTCAGCAGTGTGACCAGGGTCAGAGCCTGGCACACCCTATTAACTTCCATATCTGCAATTTCCAAATTACTGACTCTGTCCTGCAGACTGAGCCCAAATGGTAACCTTTGTGCCTAATGGCAGTATCCCCAAAATCTGCAGAGTTTCAGCAAAGAGGAGAAAAATATTTGCTGACATGCATTAGCTGCAGAGAGCAGTTCACAGTGCTAAGTTGTTGCTAAGTAGACCTGGCATCTCAAACAAAATACATCTTGCATCATTAAAAGACAAGTTCTAAAATGAATTTGAGCCATTAGAAATGAGTTCATGTGTCCATGTGTGCTAGACTTCCTTCTTGTTACAGGGAATGATCTACAAAATAAAAACTCATTCCACTGAACTGCTTTGATTCTAAGGCCTGTGAATATACCTGGCTTACTTTTTCTCATTGTCAATGAAAATGAGACAGCGAATTAAAGGGACAATTGTAAGAAAAAGTTACAAAGGCAGGACACGAATTACTTTAATACCTTACCAACTGAGCCACTGGTACTTCACAATTCATGAACAAATTTCCTATTACTACAGAGTCATGCTTTTATTGACTGGTATAAATACACCATTTGTATCTTTTTTCATCCTGCTGTGTTTCTATTTTATTGGAAGTGTCCTGTAACAGGTATAACATCAGCTCAGATTACCAAGAAATCTATAAAATAGCTTCCTGCTACTACCTTTGGTGCAGATTGAAAGAATACATTATGATCCCACTGAGTAAATGATAAAAGCTGTTATTCACAGGCAAACATGATTTATCCTCACCTGTTCAAGATTCCGAATGTACCCACTTCATTATTAAATTATGAAAACATTTCACTCACATTGATTAGGAACACAGATACATTATTAAAGAGAGGCTATTAGGAAGCATGTGTTTCAAATTTAAGTCCTGAGGTTTGTGACTCATGGCAGGACCACAAATATTTCATGCAAATGGGAGTGGACAGATACAGCTTCATAAATGTTCCATTGTGGCACCAGAAATACATGATAACATTTTTTTATTATTGATTACAAATTTGAAAATGACATTGCCTGGTTCAAATTAAGTTTTCACTCAGTGCAGCTTGTACATTAAATACAGGGAAAATTGTAAAAGAAAATTGGATTTTAAAAAATGATGATTTCTATTTCTTTAATAGAGAAGTCTTTTTTATTTCTCCTCTGGTACACTCTTGGGTTATAAGACATCCCTTTTAAGACATCTTTCTCCTATGACCAGTTGCAGAAGTAATTTCTCTGTGAAGTTGCTGAGTATTTTTTCAACATTTAGGATAATTAATTAGAACCATGAAAGGTAAGAACACAAATAGGGTCTATTTATCTTAGTACAATATATGATGGCTAAAATTGTGGACAGCATTTAATTTTAAACAAATCAAGTTCTTAACAAAAACAACTGGTCAAAACCTGAGCGGTTTGGAAACCTTACCATGGGAACCTCTTAGTCAACACCAGACTTAACATATTTGTCCCTCTACTCATCAAATACAAAAGATATAATAATTTCATTATGAAAACAATTGGACAAGCATTTGGATTAAATCTGAGTGATATTATCTCAGAGAGGCTCAGAACTGAAGGGTTGATAGAAAATGTCTGTAACTGTGGGTGTGTGTGTATATGTGTGCACATTTATTTTTTACATTAAAAAGGGAAGCATATGGAAAATATTATGCTGAATGCTGATGCCCTGTGTGCTGAATAATTTATGTCCTCCCTGTCTTCTTCTGGTTCCCTTCACACTAATGACTGGTTTAACGTTGATGTACATCAATTTACAACATAACAATGTAGCCTTGGATTGCTTTCAAGTCCAGATTGCTTTAAAAAGCAATAAGAATACATGGAGGCATAAGAGCTTTGCAACTAGCAGTGACAGGACTCATACCAGGCCTTGGACAAACCCTGCATTATTAGTTGTGAATTCTTTCTGGTTTTATTGAAGTTATCTTTTTAATATTGCATTAGTTTTGAAGGTAAAATGTGAAAAATATTTTTTGTATTTTCTTTTGCAGAAGAGCTGCTCAGAAGCTGCCTGTATTCACCTTAACTCCTTGCCTCCTACCTGGTTTGTATCTAATATCATCAAAATATTTTGCGTTCTTTCATCTACATGCTGACTATTAAAATCCTTGCTGGGCACTTAAAGTAGATAAAATGATGATGTTTGCAATGCCCAGTGGTGAAATTTTACTAATACCCAAGCTATCTCTGTAATTTTTACAATTATCTGATGAAGTCTAGTGACCCTTTGCCTCTCTTACTTTTTTGATATGGAATCTTCTAAATCCATTTGATGAGAACCCTGGAAGTTACGTCTTAACTGTCTCTTCACAAATGCAAGATAAAAACCTTCTCTAGTTCAACCAATAAAAGAGTGAAATACTGCTCATCATTTAAAGGCTCATCTTTGTTATATAAAATCCTAACAAAGTTGAGTTGTATCAACTGAGATGTATTATATTTACAATGATTTTATGGACTGTAGTAACAATTTATTGTTCCTTTGGTAGAGCACAAAGAGAACGTTAAAAGTCACACATAATACTTGGAACTAACCTTAATCTCTGAAAGGGGCTGGAAGTATAATCTTGTTCATTTCAATGATGATAGGGCAAAGTATATAGTTTATTGCTTTTAAGCTCATTTAATTCACCTGGCTTTCGGCAAAAAGGTCTTGCAAGGTGTCACAGCAAAACCACAAAAGATGTGTGTTATTTCCAGGTTGGTGATGTGAATGCCACAGCAATCCTGCACAAGACTGCTACAAAACAGCTGGTGTAGGGGATGTAAGCCATCTTAAGCAGAGTAACATTTTTACTCCATTTAATCTATTTTCTCCTCACTCAGAAAGATGAATGCCAGATTGTGAACCTGCCACTGAAAGGAAAAAAATGTGCATAGGCTTGGACAAGGCACTGTGTGTTGGTTTAAAAAGTGTTCAATCCATTAAGCACATCCTAGAGCTGAAGGCAAGGTGAAATATCTTCCCCCTTCCCCCTTCTGCTGTGTCCATTGTGGTTGTGTAATGCAACCTCACTCCATCACAGCCCACCCCCTGAGGACCCAGGGCAGGAGTCATTAAGGTCACTCGAGTTTTTGTTGTGCTCTGCATGGCAGGAGGATTGTGATGGAGGACTGGTAGAGGCACAAGGTATCTGAATTATTCTATGTAAAGAAAGGTTAAGTGGAAGAGAAGACAGGTAACTGTCTCCTCAGAGTAATGAACTGGCAATTCACACCTAAGGTCGATACCAAGCAGGGTGCAGAACCTACAGTATTGCCTTGTTGTCATTCAGATATTTTTATATGACAGGAAAATTACACTATTTAGGCTGGGGCAGTGCAGGAGAAAATCAAGCTATCATTACCAGTCTCAAGTTTTTTTATTACTCTTGGACTTGTGTGGGAGAGCAAAAATGCTCTTTCTGTGGGCTGAAAATTATTTACTGTGTGATCATTCTTTCATCATTATTTTCCCTCATGCTGGAGCACAGTAGTTTAACTGTATAGTTTAAAAAACCATAATACCCTTTTGCTAAAGAAAATTCTTCTCTGCTCTACCTAAAAAATGACATCAGGAGTACAATTTTTCACATTCCACAGGGATGGCAATAAGGACTTCACTCACTTCAAAAGCTCAAGAGGAGCTTTTGGAGCCAAATATTCAGCCAGTGCAAGTCTGGCAGGACACGCTTTAATGAAACAGGGTGGTTTATCCTAGCCAAGGATCTTGCCTTTCTCAAAAGTGAATCTTTCTAGGGTTATGTAAATTGGTAAATCCAGTTATGTGTATTGCCAATGGCAAAACCAAAGTATCTCTACGCTACTCTATCTAAAGATCTGAACAGAAAAGTGTGACTAAGGGCAGATGTGCATACTTGAAAGGGACAGAAATCAGGATAAATGTAGAATAAGTAGAAAAGATAAGTGAAGCACCCCAGGGGTTAATATTGAGACCAGTGGCGTGTAGCAGCTTAATTAGTTGCCTGGTTAATGAGACAAAGTGCACACTGGACAAATTTACAGGTGTTATAGAACCGGGAGGAATGATGGATGCACCAGTTGGTTGTGGTGCCATTCAGAAAAACCTCAGCAGGCTGGAAAGATAGGACAACCTGGACCTCATGAAGACCCTGAGAGCCCTGCACACAGAGAGGAACAATTCCACACACCAACACATGCTGGGGTCCAAACAGTTGGAAAGCATCTTGGAAAAGAAGGACCTGTGGGTGCTGTGGACCACCAAGCTGACCATGTTCCAATGGTGCACTCTGGTGGCAAACCAGGCAGTTGGTTTCCCCAGAACGTGTCCAGCAGGTCCAGGGAGGAGATCCTACCCCTCTGCTCAGCAGTGGGGACACCTCTGGAGTGCTGTGCACAGTTCTGTGCTTCCCAGAACAAAACAGACATTGACATTGACACTGGAGGAAGTCCAGCAAAAGGCCATTGAGATGCTTAAGGAATTGGAGCACCTCCTCGACAGAGACAGGCTGAGAGAGCTGGGGTTATCCGGCCTGGAGAAAAGAAGGCTCAGGTGACTGAGCAAGAAGCCACAGACCCATATTGAATTACAGGAGATTCCATTTAAACTCTTTTACTGTGAGTGTCATGAAAATGGAAGAGGTTGTCCAGAAAGGTTGTGGAGTCAAAAACATTTCTGGGCATAATCTTGGATCACCTGCAATAACTGACTCTGTTTGAGCAGGGGATTTAATAGAATAGAATAGAATCATAGCATGGTTTTGGATGGAAGGGACCTTGACGGTTGTTTTCATTCCAACCCCTCTGCCATGGGCAGAGACACCTTCCACTAGAGTAGGTTGCTCAGAGCCCCACCTAACCCGGACTTGAACAATTCCAAGTCAACTAAAAGGTGTCCAGATCTCTTTCAACTTCAACTATCCAGTGATTCTGCAACACAAAATCTTTAATGTGAGGAAAACAAGATTTAATTTTATCGTCTCAGGTTTAATTCCTTCCTGCTAATATTTTATTATCCCAAAGACATTTGCATTGCACAATGTCCAAAGCAGAATCTGCATGAGTCATTCCAGGTTTCAAAATCCCATATGCTGAAATATGGCAACATTTCTTTTTAAAAGAAGGGAGAACATAGACCTGTACAAATCCACCCCTGTGATAGACAACATCAATGACAATTTTAAAGAATTTAATGAAGTTTAGGATGACGATATCAGTTAATGTATAATTACAAACTGTAGAAAGCAGAATACTTGATACAAGCTTAATTTGTTAGAACATGTTTTGCAGCCATAGAAAATTTACTAGATATATAGTCAAATTTGGTTGAAGTTAAATTAAGCATGCATCTTGATTCTTGGTTAAATTTTTTCTGCTGCATCCTCCTAAACGGGTATAAGTAATAATAATAAAAAAGCTGGTACAAGCTGAAGCCTGCAGCTTATACCCCATTATAAATTGCACTTCAGATTTTCTAAACTAATTGTTAAATTTAGAACTGGCAATTAGCACTGCACAACATTTACCAACAGAATTAACTGTATCGCTTGCTATCAAGCTCAATTACATTTTCAAATGTCCCAGACTGGTAGCTCTGATGCGTTCTAAGAAAATAAAACCTAGAAATGGGCCAACAGCAAATTGTTGTGACAAGATTCACAATAGGAAATGCTTTGGGTTTTTTTTCTGTTTCTGCTTTGGGTAAAAGTACTGTCGTATGGGTTAAAAATTCAATCTTACCTGAGCAGTGCGAAATTTTATCGCAGGTTGGTGGAAATAAAATGTAAATAGTTACTTTATGAGAGTTCCACGACTTGAGAATTCTATGTAGCAACTTGATAGTTTTGAGGAGTCCTTATTAGCAAGTACATGAACACTGCCAGGAGATGCTACCTGGTGTTGCTTTTTAGTGTGATAGGGTATGAATCTGAGAACTTCAAAAGATATTCTCGACAAACAGCCAAGCCTACAGAGCAACTCACAGCTGGATTTCCTGCTGTGTTTACTTACTAGAGCCAACCCTTAGGAAGCTTTTGCTCTGAAACTGTATCAAGACTAAAATTCAAAGCCACTTACTCCTGATAAACCATTCAGAAGCACAGAGTTGAACTAAATTCACTTGCTTCCAAGGCAGAAGGAGTGAAAGGCATTAAAGTTGCATTAAGATGAGCCAGTCATACTTTGATGCAATTATATCTGCTCAATTAACAGGTTCTCAGTGGGAAAGAACTCTCTACAGATGTTGCTGAGGTGTAGATCCCAATAGTCATCACAGATGTGACACCACCCTCACCTGCCAGATCATGGTCAACTTGTCACTCACCAAGACTCCCAGGTCTTGTCTGCAGAGCTGCTCTCTGCCAGGTCAGCCCCCAGCCTATCCTGGTACTTGGGGTTATTCCTCCCCAGGTGCATGACCCTACACTTGCCCTTGCAGAACATCATTAGGTTTCTCTGCACCCAATTCTCCAACCACCAATCAAGGTCCTGTTGGATGGCAGCACAGCCTTCAAGTGCATCAAGCCATTCCTCCCCAATCCCATGTCACCAGCAAACTTGCTGAGGGTGTGTTCTACCTCTTCATCCAGGCCATAGGTAAACAAGTGAAATGAGACTGGAAAAGAGAAGCTAAATAAGTATTGGTCCCTGGGGAATGCCACTGACTACAGGCCTCCAGCTGGATTCTGCTCTGCTGATCACAGCCCTCTGAGCTCTGCCATTCAGCCTCACTGTCCATTCATCCCACCCTCATTTCCTGAGCTTACCTATGAGGATGTTATGGCAGACAGTGTCAAAATCTTGCTAAAGTTGAGGCAGACAACATGCACTGCCCTCCATTGACCGACCCTGCCATTCCATCATAGAAGGCTGTCTGACAGATCAAGAATTTCTCCTTGGTGAATCCATGCTGACTACTCCTGATGACCTTCTTTTCTTCTGCATGCTTGGTGATGACCTCCAGAATGGCCTGTTCTGTCAATTTTCCAGGGCTGGAGGTGAGGCTGACTGCCTGGTTGTTTCCTGGGTCCTCCTTGCCCATTCTGAAGATGGAGCAGCATTGGCCTTCCTCCAGGCATCAGCCACCTCTCCTGTTTGCCATTACTTTCACTGATGTTTTCAAGTGGTTTAGCAACAACCTCTGCCAGCTCCTTCCACACCTGTGGGTGCATCCACCAGGGCCATGGATTTACGGTTTTTCAATCTGTCTAGCTGTCCTCTAACCCAGCCCTTCAGGTTAGAGGATAGCTAGACAGATTAAACACCCATAAAAAAGGAAGGGGAAATCTTCCTTTCTTCAGACTTCTTCCATATCTCTGATGTCTGAGATTACCAAGGGATAAGTTCATTTTCATTCAAAAGTCTTTTAATGTAAAGGACCAGCCTTGCCCCATGACTTATGTTTCCTTTTCATCTTCTACCATCCTTCTCCTTCTCTTGGTTATATCGGGATACTCCCAATGCCTGTGCCTTTACACCTGGCATTCTCCAATACCTCCATTTTCCTCCACTCCAAATCCCTATGGAAAAAGAAATCTCCACCTTCAAAGCTTTGATATTCTCTTCCAAATCTTCTCCTGACTTTAAAAACCTATTCTCTCAAAATAAAAAGAAGCCTTATGACCTTATGGGTAACATCTTTTCCCTTTCTCCTCATCTCTTTGTCCTTATACCTATGACCCAGGACTTTTCCAGGATATGAGCTCTGGGAGCAGATTTTCAAAAAGAGGGATGTGATGTAGTTTCCTAACATTCAATCACTTATAAGTACCCAAATGTCATGTGTACACTCCAAAGCATAATAGCCCTGTTCTGAGTCCCAGAAATACTGATGGAACATCACATATGATGTGCCATTTTCATATTAAAGACTTATTCAGAAGACAAATTCTCTGCAGTGTGTTTAAAATTTATTTCCATTTTTTTGCCATTGTGTAACGCAGGATTTCTCTCCTGTATTAAAATAGTCAATGAATGATGCATGCAATGCTGTAAAAAACTCATTTACTGTTATTCCAAGATGTATCGATTTACATGTGGATCTGTTCAACCCTTTTTAATTTGACCAGATGAAGTTTGGCATGACAACCTTTGGAAGATCATGTGATCTAACTTCAGATGTCTCCCGTGTCAATATCTAAACCCTAACTAATTTCCATAACCTGACTTGGTGGTTACAGGGAAAAAGACATTATTAGAATGCAGTTCATATCTAGCAGTACATTACAGGATGTGAATCATGCCCTGAAAACAATTTTTTTAAATGTAAAGTGAATTGAGGATAATTGTCCCAAGAAGCCTACAATTAGCCTGACAAATCCCTCCAAAATTTTTTAAAAGAACGAGCTTACCTAAGAGGACTGTGAGCTCAAAGACAAAAAGAGAAGGTCTGTCAAGTGTTGCATCTAGACAGCACTCACAATTATTTAGGGAGCAAAATGCAAATGGGAAGTTGCAATTTTTGAAGGTTGTCAGAGATCTACTTATGCATTTTCCTGAAATCCTAAGTAGTTATTGAAGCTAGAGGTTTAATCTCTTAGAATCATTTCACAGATAAAGAAGAGAAACAGGCTGTTTCAGAAAGTGGTTTTGGCCCACAACTTTGGTAGAAAATCTAAACTTTTATGTGCAGGACCTGCCTCTGGAAGCCCTTTTCTGTTGACTTTGTGGAGGATATTTTGGCATAACTTGACAATTGGCTCAAATTAGATTTCTAGTCTGTAGACCTGAATCTCACTCCTAATGTGTGTAGGGTGAACATGTGTTTTTCCTCGTGTAAAGACTGATTTTAATAGGGCTTTTGCACCAGGAAATCAAATCCACATTCATAGTCTTATTTTAATCTCTTGGAGTATGGACCATGCTTTGTCAAAGTCAGGCTGTTAAGAAGAAGGCACCTGTGTTTCCATAGTACATAATAATATAACTGCCTTTACATTATAGGTTATTATTATTATTATTATTATTCCTGTATAATTTTCACCAGAAACCAGAACTTCAATGGAGGATTCTGCTATAAACATGGGTGAAAACCAATAAGGCTTGCAAAGCTACTTTCCTGCATTTATGCACAATACACATCAGGAATCTCAGCCTATCATCATCACAACCGGGCAGTAAATTGAATTTGAATATTGAGATTTTGTCGGAATACTTTTAAGACTTCAAAACTGCAGGCAGCAAAGAGTCTAACACATCTGTAGGGAAGATGTGACGGTTAATTACACTCTGAGTATCTTATTTCTACCTCTGAATTTGTCAAGCTTCATCTCCATTGCCTGGATCTTGTTATATACTTTTCTGCTAAATTAAAGAGTCAATGAATATCAGAAATTCTTCCCTCTGCAAGTATTAGACTCTGATCAAGTCGGTTAACTTCCCCTTATTAAGTTAAATAGCTTGAGATTCTCTCACTTTAATTACTGTACAAGCTCAGACTTTGCACTAAGTACCTGTTACAGCAATTCAAATCAATGAAAACCACTGGAAAAATATGAACTTACACGCTACAAAAATAAAACAGAATAAGAATAAAAGAAATCTTTCCTGACCATCCATCTTCTCATTTCTGAATAGAGGAAAGACAAAATGTGTGTCACACAAGAGAAATGACAATGGTGACAATAAATGACATAAGGAAGTTTACTGTGTACCCAAACTAAAGAAAGGATAATCAAAACCTAAGGAAAAGAAAGTGAAAAACTAAGGAAGAGAAGGTCAAAATGACAGGAAAAAAACATAGAGAAAATAATAGTGTTTTCAGTTCATGAATATTCTCCTCCAGCTTATGACACAATTCTATACCAATGAGTAAAATTTCCTGAGAAGTGTGTGTTTTGTAGAAGTAACATTAAAAGGTACTAGTGTGCAAAAAGGAAAAATGCAACACTGAGAGAAATTTTAATAAGTGAAATATTTTTTCATTCTATCTAATAAATACATTTAAAAAAGCTGAAAATAGTGGGATGATTCAACGAAACTCAAGTTTTGTATGCCTTCAAGGTCTTCTGATGGATAGATAGATAGATAGACAGATAGACAGATGAAACTTAGATCAACAAACCTAAAATCAATGCACTAATTGTAGTGAAATGGAGCACATCTCTGAGTTATTCAAGCTAGAATGGATAAACAGATATGATTACTTAGCTACTGTTGTCTTGGTACCATTAGTCATATTTTTCATAGCTTTGGTCTACAAAGCAGCAATATATTTTCATGAAATCCTAAAATCATTCCAAATACTTTTGATTTATAATCACTCAAATCTTGCTATGGGATAAATATTTGAGCTACATGTTTTAATTTGAGTTTCATGAGTGCTTTTCTTTCAATTTGTGCCCATTATTGTTGGAATGGATAAAGAAGGAGAGTGCCTGCGTTACCAGGAGATACTGCAAATCAGAGACAAACAATTATGTCTGAAGAGCACATCATCACAGGGTGACAACCTTGGTGAATCCTAGTAGGGCAATGGATGTCAGGTGCTGGTTTTGCCATAGCTGCATCCAGAGTCCACAGAAATTAGTGGGAAATTTTGAGAAGTTCTGGTTTGGGGGTTTAGCTATTGGAAATTGCCAAACAAGCCCAAACATCTAGATTCGTTTAATGTGATAAATCACAAACCAGATTCATTTAATCTGATACCTCACAAACCAGAATTTACAACACAGTGAGCTAGGGCAGAGCAAACCACTCAAAATCCCTCAAAATTCAGAGCCAGCTGAATTTTGGCACCCATGAGCAGCATAGAAGTCCTTGATGGAGTTTTTCAGTGGCTTTAGTGTGTGTCTGGAGCAACATCAAACCCCACATTTGAACCTGGATAACATTGGCACTATGGTAATGAGGCTCGACGAGCATCTGGGCAGCGATTTGGCTCACGGAAAAGGAAGGTTGGTAGTGAGCAGCCTCAAATGGCTGACCTCGTTTTGACATGCACATTACAAGCCATCATCAAATTTGACTGTAACTAAGTGCCAGGGGCTTCCAACAAGCTGCTCTGAGGTTGTTCATTTGGAGTCCAAAATGAACAACTTTGATATGGCTCATTCCTGCAGTACCACATGTTTTCAAAGCACTAACATGATTTGTAGGAAATTTAAAACTGTGCACAGTTGATCACACAGACTGGACTTCCTCCACTCTGTCAAGTAGAATGATTTGTCCAGAGAGAAGATGTTGGACAAGGTTTGAAGGGAAGCTGCTGGTGTTCAAAAGACAGACTTACAGGGTTTCATCGGCTCATTCTCTTCCAGTATTTGATTTAAGACCTTCCTACATCAAACACTAATCAGCAAAAATTGTAACATCTGGATTTAATAGTTAACTATATATTCAAGACTGCTCTTTATTTTCCATCCCTGAGACCCTTTGGTATTGTCCCTAGGTGAGAAGAGCAGCAAGATTAACGCATAACATGGCACTAGAAACTGCTGTTGGAAAACAACAGGAATAATCTAGATAATGCACCGAGAAGATATTTCTATATGTTTTGTGACTGGTGAAAACACACAGATGTGTGATTTTACTTCTATAGAAAAACAGGAGTGTGTTTTTACATAAACTTTGAAGAAGATTGGAGGATATCTGACACACAATAAACTGGCTTTGAAAAGAGTCAGTATTCACCTAATTGCATTGCATTTAGCAGTGCAAGGTAAATTATGTTCAATTTAAACTACATGAAGCTGCTTCTTCATTTTGAGCTGGGATAGTAAAGACAAATTCCAGGGGCTGCTGTAAGAAGGTGGCATAAATTCTTTTATTATATGAGTACATGACACTAGGCTTCCTAAATAGTACTAGATGTGAATATGGGGGCAAATGAATCAAACTCAAAGATCACATTTGGCTTCAGATTTAGACTTTAAATATTGCAAGTATAGAAGTAATTCCATTAAATGTGTTCCCATCCCAGCCAGGGGAGAAGCATTTGGTAAAGTCAGTTCATTTTATGTGGGTACAATGGCATTTTAGATACCCATAGTGGGGTGAGAAATGTATACCTAAGAGTGGAAACTTCATCTCACATTGAATCCTTATCAAAATTTTGCCACAAACCAGAATGCATCATTTACATTAGTGCTTTCACTGTACACAGACAGGAATAATAACAATAACAATAACAATTATTATTATTATTAATAATAATAATAATAATGGCAACAATAACAATTCTTATGTGCATTGTTAAATTAGGGAACAGATTTGTCTAGCACATAAAGATTATTTGTAGGCTGTTTTCAAACAAGTTTAGCCCTGACACAGAGATAAGTTCAGTTTTTCTGTACAAAACGCTCTCTGGACTGTCATGTTTTCTTTGCAGCTATGCTAAGCCCAAAGGATGCAGATATTAAATCTGTCTTTGCTGCTAATTTGGTTTTCCACTTTGGGTCCATCCTACCCATATCTCTTACATCTACCATATGTCCATGACCCCAAATGCAAAAGACCTGCAGTAATAAAAATTATTATTAATAACAGTAGGCAGTGGAGAGGTTAACATCAGGGGAGATTTTGGTCAGAAACTGTGCAGCGCTGGTTTCAGCTTAAAAGAGAATAAATTTCCCATATAATAAGCTGTATTAGCAACAAAAAAAAAAAAAAATCAAGTAAACATTCATAGATCATGGCTGAACTATGATAATGTAGAGTTGAGAAAATATGGTCTAGTCTGCTTAAAAATCTGGCCATGCTGCTGTGCACTCGCAAGTTTCTCAAGCAGGAAATGATGGAAAGCTCCACTGATCTCAAATAACTCAATTGTTTTTCTTTTCTAATCAAATATCTTCATAGTGAGGGACCAAAAATGCATCATTCAGCATGCAATGTGGATGTGAAAGCATGAAATATGGCACTTCACTGTTAATGTAATATTAAAGATTAAAAATGTTTATTACCTGTTATTCTTCTCTTAATTGTTTTGTGTGGAGAAAAATAGAAGTTGCTGCTTTAATGCATAAAACCCCCACAATGTGCATTCATAGCAGAGAGCAAAGTGTTGGGGCTATGAAAATTATGTAAATGATGAATTCCAGTGAAAGAACTTTCAAACCCTTAGGGTCTTCAAACAGCATTAATTCAAGAAATTAGATACAAAATTTAACTTTTTCATGCTAATAATGATTTCATAAGGAAAAACTCGTTAGTAAAGGTGACAAATATGAAGTTCTATTCAACATTTAAATTCAGGAATCTTAGTATGCGCCCCTGGGATATATTTACTCAGCCAATGACTCTGATGTTATTAAGTAATTTATTTGAGAAAGTCTCCATTCATGAGTTTACATAAGAACAATATCAGGTTTACAAAGGCTTGTGTTGTCAGTTTAGCAAATACCTAATTCACAATGACTTTTGCTTAAGATTTTCATTAGGTTGTTCAATATTGTTTGATCATTTAATGTCAGCTTCATAAGATCATAATTTTCCCTATATGAAAAGAGGAAATTAAAAGGAGAAATAAATTAAAAAGTGTGAACTAAACTTAAATTTAAATCAGTTTTGCCACAAAAGCGAGGAGAACAGTGTCAGCACTTGTGATTGTACTTTGCTTGGGTATAAACTATCCCCACTTAGCAATTTAATGTTTTGCTGTGGTATATTTCTATGCCAGCAATACCAAAAATATATTGAAACATGCTGAACATATCAACATTGAAATGTTGCATTATGGTTCCATTTTTCAGGACTGATCAGTCATGTGACAGTCTCAATTTCTGGCAGCATTAGTTAGGGGGTTCATTAATTAGATAGGAAGCAAAAACCATCCCAAATCTCTCAATTTCTATGGCTGTTTGTGCCTTAATCTATTGACTCCAGCCAGTATTGAGGCAATGTGCAAATGTAACCAAAAATGACAATTCCTGGAAGTCAAGGAGCAGAGAGAAATAGCACAAGATCTGAAAATGAGGATGGTCAAAATAATCAACAGAATATTTGTCTTTCTACAGAAAATGCTGGTTCATCAAAGCAGAACAATTTCCCAGAAATGAGGAGATTTTACTCAACTTTCTAATGAAATACAGGCAAGCCTTGAAATCTTCATTTTCTCTTGGCTAGATCATTCACCATCACTCCTCAGAGAGCTCCCTGGTCCCCAGGCCCCTCACAGGGCTATGCTGGAGGAGCTTTGATACAATAATTGTTTGATATCACTGCTGGTTCCTGTTACAATCTGCCTCCATCACTTTTTCTCCTCCTCAGAACGGCTCTTGCTCTTCCATCACCCTGGTTCCTACATTCAGATGTCTTTCCACCCTTGTCTCTTCAGCTTATTCAGTCTAAACTAGGAACACATCAGCCTTGGTGTTTCCATGTGAGAGCTTCTATTTGAGCTCCAAGGCTTGTCTCTATCCCTTCATTGCCCATCCTACGACAGCTGAATCTTAAAGCACAACCTGCCTGGGTGCTAAATCTTTTACTCTGCACCTACAGCTGGCCAGGAAGAAAATAATATCCAAATAGAAGCCCACATTACAGCAATTATTAAATTATGTCACATTTGACTGGAGTATGAAGCACCTGGAGGTTCTGATTGAGACATGGGAAGGCAAAAGTCTTTTTCTGGCAACAGATCCCGTGAGAAATGAAAATAGGATGTACAAATAAAACATGCAATGACTGCCTTGTCTGTGACCCACCTTTTAACTTCTGTTCTTAACTGAATACATATAGAATGAGAGGGAGCAGGCAGGCCAAGTTAGATTTGATCATGTTTATTAACTCTTGTCATTCAGTTGTAACTACATTTGTGTGTTCTCTGGCAGAGTGGTTCTCTGACATTTTAAGGACTTATGAAAGGCAGAAGGGCTCTAATCTGTATAAAAATAATCTCCGCTGGTAAATTGGATAGTCACAGGACAGGAGTGGGTACTCTAAGAGAAATCACAAAGCCTGAAAGGTAATGATCTTGGAAAGGACTTGCAAGGTAGGAACTCTCAAGAGGAAATCAAAAGTACTTATTGGAAAACTGTGAATAGAGGAGATGAGAAATGATACAGAATTAGGCACAGATTCATAAGTAGGATGTTGAAACTATGAAATTATTTTACTGGATCAGTACTAAGGTTCAATTTGTGTAAGGGAGAGAAGGCAGCTAGAGATGATTTCATATACGGACAGGAGAGACAAGAGGGATTTGGCAGCATAATCTCTGAAAGAAAGTTAATAAGGGGAAGTATCTGGAAGTAAAAAAAAAATCACTATATGCTGTGCTTCCAGATAGGTTACCATTCACCAGGAAATATTAATTTCCATGTGATTAGTGCTGAAAAATAAAAACAGGAAACAGGAAACAGAGATGGAATGGGTTAATGCTTTTGTAATAAAACCCCTTCACACATTTAGGAGGATTGGTTTCTTTTTCTCCAGAAACACCACCACCAGAAGTTTTTGCTATTAAAGCATTAGGTAAAACTGAAGTTTGCAGCACAAACAGGAGTAGAAGGACTGGTTTCATAGAAGTTATAAGAGTACAGGAAAACAATGTAATCTGCATAATGTGGGTACCTACAGGGCTTGCAGAAAGAGGTAAAGACTCATAATTCCCTTTCCATCTTCAAGGCTAAGGATTAACTGTTCATGGTACTGGTGGCTTTTGCTACCTTCCTGCTAATATCTTTAATAGCACACATTTAAAATGAAGTCTTTTTGATGGCTCTCGAACTTTAGTTGGATGCAATGCTAGTGAGGGAAGATGTTTTCTCATATTTATAAGTGATCTCATCCTTATGCTATTCCAACTGGACTGTAAAGAGCTGCTCCTCAGACTCAAGGAGGAAGGATTGACTCAAGTGCAGGAAATTGAGGAACAAGGTCTGACACACTTCTCTTCACAACAAACCCAATTAAAAGTGCTACTTTAGCATAAGACTTGAACCAGAATCAGCTCCAGCAAGTAATGACCTCTCAATCCGTAACTCATTAAAAAACCCAAACTAGAAGAAATAATATTTATCCATTGGATGAAATTACCAAGTATTTCCCAGCAAAAGTTATCCCAAACATCATTAGACCAGTTTCCCTTACTGGATCAATCAATTGATCTGTCTATATTTATATCTATGTATATATAAATATACACATACCCTCCTAAAAAGGGTGCTGAGGTTTCCAGTAAAGAACACAGCAGTTATTTACAGAAATATGATGTAACCTGGGTGATTAGGGGACGTTATTAAAGGAAACTAGGTATGATTTATAGCAGCAAATAAATAAGACAAAATTTGTTTAACATACCTCAGCATTAAGCATCTCATGCATTAATTGTCTCCAAAGTCTGTTCCATTTGTTATCTAACAAGGTATGCTCCATTATTATTTCTATCCAGTTCATTGCTTCATTCTATCTGTTCTTTCAAAATTAGCTTGTCTAATCAGAAACTGCTTTGGCTGGTAGTTCATTTCATATAAAAAGGAGGAATTCTTGTTTACTGAGAAAGTAATTGGATTATAATTTTGAAAAGAAAGAAATATAGATTGCAATAAATTATTTTGTAAAAAAATACATGGGAGTGTGAAACCCAAGACAAATTAAAAGCTCTAATGAATGAAAAGGCTATAAATAGAACATGCAACTGGAAAGAATAATTCATCATTGTAACTTACCTACTCCTTGTTATTCTGTTGAAAAGAGCTGAATATCTAAGGAAAGAAGAAAAAAATGTATTTATTAAATGATGATCAAGAAAATATTTATATTAGCTGTCACTTTTCTTCTAGCTCTTTAGCTCTTGTAAATGTTATTAAACCTTTATTACAGAAAGAAAAAGTAAAATTTAACCACGTTTGGGAGTACACAATTCCATTTCAGTTATTTATTAAATTCTGTTGATAAGTTTGCATGATCATAGGTAGTCTAAACTAAAGTTGGATACATTACTTTGTTGCTTGCATCATTATACATTTAAGTGAAAACAAGAAAAGGCAGAAATTATATTCAAAACACTGACCAATATACTGGGGCTGTTTATAGAGCTGGTCCATCATGTATATTTTATTGCTTATCAACATTTCAATTAATATCAAACTGTAGGACTTTTTTCTTTTTTTTCCTTACTACCTAAAAATATTTTTTTTGCTAATCCTGCTCCTTTTGTGCATGTGTGTTTTAAATTTTTTTACCTAAAAGAAGTAAAACAATGAGTATTAAAGATATGAGAAGTAATGGACATGAGCTAGGAAAATTGTGTAAAGGAAAATAAAACATACAAAAGAATGTGTGACATTGTAGCAAATCAAATTTAGAAGTTAGAATATACATAATATAATATAATATAATATAATATAATATAATATAATATAATATAATATACTATTACATGCAGTAAAAAAATCGAGTGATCTAAAATTCTGAAGTACTAGAAAAAACGTGTACTCTCAGCTCTCACCTCTTCAGCTGATTAACACCTTGAGTTCTTTCTGTTTGTAGATCTAACAAAAAATTACAAAATTAAATTACATACACTAAAGTATGTGAGCTAAATTGTTATAGATTTACATTTATTTAGCCTGATTTTATTTATCTGAAAATCATTCAGGTTTTCCTTTATTTTGAATTGCATTTATGATACCAATTCAAGCTTTGATCTTAAATTACACTTTTGGGGCCTGAAGTAATAACAATTTTGGATTACAAGGATCCAGTTCTTATCTACATACCAAACAGGTTGTTTATAGTGCAGCTTGTTCAGTGAATATACTCAAATTTAGCACAAGGAGATTGATAAAGGTAATCAGCAAATACCATATTGGCTTAGAATAAAGATGAAAGCAAAATGCACCTGACTCAGTAAAGATAGGAGTTAAATGCCAGATTATCCACATAAATGTGTCAGTAAGAGGAATTTCATGCATGACAGATGCTAGAATGGGCATTAAAATGGTCAGGACAAAAATCATTAAGTGCCCCAATAATGCACACTGGGCTAAAGCAAGTGTAGGATGTCACAGGAAAATTCCCACCAACTTCAAAAAGTTATTTCCATGCTCAAAGTTGGGCATTTATGTGAATGAGATAAAAACATTAGGCAGGTTATTAATACTCACTTGAGGTGTCTACTCTATGTTTAGAAAGCAAAACCTTATCATGCTACCAACACCATGAAACTCAAAAGGTGTCATGAAATGACTGGATGGAATTTTATTTCTTTCAAAGAAAAATGTAGCTGCAGAGGATGATAGCCATAACCGAGGTCCTACACAGGCCTTGCCCATCACAGCTGCAAGGAAAGAAAATTATTGATGTACTGAGAGGTAGGTGCTGTTACTATTCCTTTGGTGACTGATGTGGAGCTTCATTGAAGAAAATGATATTATAGAATCACAGAATGGTTTGGGGTGGAAAGGACTTTTAAAATTCATCTGCTCCAACTCCTTTGCAATGAGCAGGGACACCTTCAACTGGATCAGGCTGCTCAGAGCCCACAGCAGCCTGGCCTTGAATGTTTCCAGGGATGGCATTATCCCACCTGAGAAAAGAAGTTTTGGTACCTGAACCAATGGCTACTTAGGAGAACGTAGGGATTGAATAACATTTGGATATGAGCAACATAGAAAAATCACTGTTGTTCAGTCAATATGAAATATTTAAAGCAGAGAATTTCCATTCATTAATCTAAATAAAAAGTAGCCTTTGTATTTAGGTACCTGCTCTCCAGATTCAGATCATATGGGGAAGAAGTTTGACATTGATGTAGAGACTCTCAGGCTGCCCCAGTCATAAGCTTTAGGTTTCTGATTTAGGACAGGGAAAGCATAATCCTACTTGAATATGCAGTCCATGAAAATCCTCAGCTAAACATTGGTGACAGGAAGTCCCAAAATGCAAAGTAAACTGTGACAAATGTCAAAAATGTTTGGAATTTTGCTGTTTGTGTTAAAATGATCCAAGCTGAGCATGCCAAAAGCAAGGGTGAAACTACCAAGGATTTTATTACTGAAAAGGTAATATAAACCTAAGAAATATTGGCATATGTTTTCTAGACTGGTGGGGTTTTTTTTATATTTTTATGTTTGGGTATACATTGTTGTGGCTTGAAAATCTCCCAAAATTAAATCTTCTGGTGTGGTGCCTGTGTGTTGTTGCCTTGATTAGTTAAGTGAGCCATGAACTAAAAGTCCTTTTTCCTCCACCACTGGCTGTTCACTTCATGTGTATCCATTTCTTGTCTTTCCCATTTGCCTCCTGTCTGTCTGCTGTGCTCTTTCAACTCCTGCAGGGTCCCTCTCCTTCCTTGCCTGCCCACACAGAACCAGGCTCTCAAAAGGGCTCTTCAATACCACCATAATGAAGGTTAAACCAAGATAAATAAAAACCCCCACAAACCATCTGTGAGCTGATTCCTGTGGTGCAGTCCCACTCTTCGACCGACTCACATCAGAAATCAGATGAGAGCATAATTTACATATTTAAAAAATTTAAATTAGATCAATTTTTTTAAACTTGGATAATATGAGACGCTGAGGATTCCTTGAACAACAGCTCTACAACAAATTGATCTGTCTGCCTACTACATTCAAAAAATTGATTTTCTTTTCCTGAATGGAAACATTTATTTGAAAAGAATGAATTAAATTTGTGACACACTCTGTTAGCGTTCTGCATCTGATTCTGAGGTTTTAGAATCTTTTAAATCAATAATAAAACCATTTTAATTTGGCTTAACTTTGTAGGGCATGTGTACTTGTAATTTTCAAAGATTATGAGATAAGGAAGTGGTCCAGGACTAAGTCCTCTGAGTCATCTGACTTCTCATTTGTCTGTTTTGGGCTTCTCAGTTTGTCTGATCTGAAAATTCCTGGGTTTGAATCGACCTTCACAGTTCAGACAAACAGAGTCAGACTTTTGCTCCGAACTGTCTGAGACCACCAGTCTGTGAAGAAAAATCATCATGTTATTATAAAATAACAGATTCAGTCCAATAACAAATCTGGAGATTTAAACCTGTAAAGCTTGGGGCTATAACCACTACCTCACCAGTGAGCTCTGTAATATCCCCATTCCCATATGTCCTTCCTCAACAATTTATTCCTACTCCAGATGAGCTTTAAGAAATTCTTCAGCAGCACTAAAAGCTTCATGCAGTTCAGGTTAGCTAGTCTGGGCTACAGGTATTTCAAGATAACCACTAGGTGTTGGCACCAGAGCTATTTATTGGTGCCTGAAATCCCTTTCCCTTCAAGAGTTCAGGTATTTCAAGATAACCTCTTTGAGCTGGCACCATAGTTATTTACTCTGGGCTACAGGTATTTCAAGATAACCTCTTTGAGTTGGCACCATAGTTATTTATTGATGCCTGAAATCCCTTTCCCTTTGAGAGTTCCTTCACAACAACCCCATGCAGCACCAGTGACACAAGAGGACATGGTCTCAAGCTGCACCAGGGGAGGTTCAGGTTGGACATCAGGAAAGATTTCTTCACCGAAATGGTGGTCAAGCACTGGGAAAAGTTGCCCAGGGAAGTGGTGGATTCACTATCTCCTTGGGATTGTCCAAGAAATGACTCAACATGGCACTAAGTGCTATGGTTTAGTTGACACAGTGGTGTTTGCTCAAAGGTTGGGCTCGATGATCTCAGGGATATTTTCCAACCTTTAGTCTGTGACTCGAAGATGCACTGTAACATCAGCATAGTGATGATAACTCCAACTGAGATAGTCTGGTTACTTTTGGCTATCAGAGCTCAATGATTGAGAATCTTTGATTCAATTTAGTCACTCAATTACATAATTCTTGGAATTGCAGGGAAAAATATAGGGTGGAAGGAACCTCCTGAAATCATCTGGTCCAATGCTCACATGTTGCTGCCAGTAAATGAAGGTTCTTTGATAAACTTCCACAGAATTTGACTCTAAGCACATTTGTCACCCCTTGTAAATGCAAATTGAAATGTGTTAAACTATCCCGATGGTGATTTAAGAGTATTTGCCTCTTTTTACAAGAGTGCAGCGTGCAGAAGATCAGATTACATGGGTCAGCTGGCCAGAAGTGTGTCAGCCACGTGCAGTCCCCTGGACACAGGCAGTCACATCAGCCTGTCCACAGCCAGCACCCAGGAAGCCCAGGGATGAGTTCTCAGGCTGCACACAAGACAATTCATACTGCTAATAATCCATAGCTAGAGGTAAAGGTTAAATGCTGACCATTATTGGGATACAGTCCTTTATACCTCACTTAACTAATTGAATTTGTTTAATTAACAATTTACACACCTGGAGAGAAATATAAAATCTATTGTGCTGTTTGGCATTCTGCCTAAATTGGAAATTACCTATACATCCTCTAGTCCATATTAAATGGGATTTACTTTGGACACAATCGCTGTTAACAATTAGATAGGGATATTGTTTTTTTTTGAGCTCCATTTTCTAGACTCATAAATTTCACAATTTTCTAGACTCTGATAAATAAACTCTGGTAAATTTTTTTATCCTTACAAACACCTGAAATTAAATGAAATCCAGAAAAGTTAGATGAAAGTATTTTTATTATTGATTTTAAACTGTGCTTCTCTGTGCATAACGTAAATTTTCACCCAGATACAAAAACGAGAGACAGAAACTTGCCAGCCTATTTCACATTCAAAGCAGACACACCAGAGTCACAAAACCAGACTGTTTTGCCCGTAACTGGAAGGCTGAAGAGCAAAATCTCATTAAGATTGGTATATGGAAGGAGGTTTACAAGCCATGCATATCCATGAACAGGTTAGTTTAAATGCCTGAGAAATAGATGGCTTTTCAAATATGTGGCTGACAGTCATGGGTTCAGAAATACAAACTAAGATGAACTAAAAACTTGATACTCAGAAATAGATCTGTCTGGGAAATGGTGTTATGGAGAAATGAATCTGCATTCCAGGAAGGCTGCTTCTTAAAATCAGTTCTGATCTTCCCATGGTTTGGTAACACGGGTTTATCCCTGGCATCCTGGT
The DNA here is from genome assembly GCF_000277835.1 of Geospiza fortis. Classification (NCBI taxonomy): domain Eukaryota; kingdom Metazoa; phylum Chordata; class Aves; order Passeriformes; family Thraupidae; genus Geospiza; species Geospiza fortis. The sequence goes on along the minus strand of NW_005054543.1, from coordinate 356,387 downwards.
GGATTTGGGTCTGATGCATGTGTTCTCACACAGCACCTCTGAAAATCTGATTTGCATGAAGTAATGCTTGCCTAAGGTATTTAAAAGATTTGTCAACAGGAGGAATATTACTGCTGAAGGAATATTCAAAAGGCTTAGGCTTTCATGCAGTGCACTCCATAAAATCACACTTGCTCATGAAAGTAAAGCACATCTTTGCAGTGGTTATTTCCAACAGCAAGTAGTTGGTGCCATTTTCAGATTTTGTTTAGTTACAATTTTCTGCTATATACATATTATTTGCCCCTCTTACTTGCTAAACCTTCCCAATGCCGGGTAGCTGCATACATGCAGAGGACAGGGTGGAAACAGAACTTACCCTTGATGTTTGCTGCCAGCCCTTAGACTTTTCCTGAAACCTAGGAGGAAAAAAACCCAAGACTAGGTTCTAACAGCCTTGGTTTTATAGTTTGGACTGGTATCTCATGGGTATTTACTCGATAATTCATCTGAAAAATGAAGAATTACCTTACTGAATGAATCTCTAAGCAGGTAATTGTTGGTCTGTATCCTCTGGTAAGACCACATTGGCCTTGACTGGATACTGAAAATAGCATAGATGTATGAAGTAATTTATTTAATTATTAATTCAAGGTTGGAACGCTAATAGAAAAATCAACACAAGCTACTGCTATGAAGATATTAAGTAATCAAAATATTCTGGTTTTATACCGAATAAGTTCCTAATAAACACCACACAGACCAAATATAGAAGAACAAAAGACACAAAATCATTGCAAATTAAGTCCATTTTTCATTAACTTTGTCACATATGAACTCAGGTATGTTTGAACTTCACAGTCATTGTAGTGCATTCGAAAAATAATACTGCAAAAATTTCCATGACTTCAATAGAATCTCTATTGTATTAGTAAGTGAACTCTCCATGGCCAAAATAATATCTGTAAATACCCATGAATTTTAACCCAAAACGTGGCAACCTGGCACGATTAAAAGCTTTAGATTCTCAAAGAGCAACATGACTAAAGCAGGACTGTAGCTTTGAGTGGCACCTCACTGGTTTCATTTGCCAGTATTGTTATTTTCCAAGGTAATATTTGATTTACAAGAAAAATGCTTTTAAGTCCCACAGTAAGTCCTACAATGTATCCACAAGTATAAAACCCTCAAATTGCCATCATTTGTCAAATACTAAAGCCATACCTGAGACTATTCAGTGGCAAAGTAGGAATCTAATGATGTCAGCAGGGAGGAGGGAGGTTAGATTTATAGAGGTTTTAGAGGCGATTCCTCTTGTCTCTGCTCCCTTGTCCCTCTTCTGACTCCCTTTAATTCAGCACTTTGACCACAGTAATACAGTTAAGCTTCAGTTTATGGCACAGATGCCTCATAAGTCCAGTCTCCATGATTTCATTGAAAGCTCTCTCACGTTAGTAATTTGAATTGATTTTAAATTCCAAATTATTGTGAAGAGGTTGAAATGCAGAGCTTTAATGTTAACCCAACTCTCTCCTTACACTTTACACAATAATTGCCATTTTTTTTTTCTAATTGGCTGTAGCTAAGGTTCAGACACAGAAGGAAGGCATTTCTGGATGGAAATAATAATGAATGCAACCTGGATTTGAAATAAATTAGACATGACTGTGAACAACACTTTATGGATGGGTGATTACTCCAAACGAATGCTTTCTATTTTTGTTTACTTAATATAATTCCAAGTTATAAAATAAAAAGTAAAAAAACCTTAGGTGGTCATTCACAGACTGTGGTCAGGGGAGTATCCTAGCACAGAACTGTTTTAGTCAGCGTTGTCCAAGAGCTGTGGAGTGCCAGATGCAAAAATCTGATAGTCCTCAATAAGCTAACTGTTGTTTTTAGTGGTTAACTTCATTTTGTAAAGATCCTAGCTCAAGTACAGTCAAGGTTTTGTCTACCATTTGTTTCAAGAGTCTGGATCAGATCCTTAAATCAGAGCCAAATGTGAATAAAAGCAGTAAATTCTTTGGCAATAAATCCTCAGTAAACTGCATTACTCAAAGATGGGACCTGCTGGAACATCTTCATAACATTCTTTTGCCTTCCTTCCCCTCATGTGCAGCATATTGCAGTAATCAATTAACATGATGGAATATTCCTGTGCTGAGACCTTCTTGTAACTCCCATATGGTCAGAATTTAATCCTAATAGCATAGGTTTTTGTTTTTTTTTCTTCAGGAGCTGAACTCATCCTGTGCATTATTGATTATGGAAAACTAATATTTCAGAGTGATATTGTTGTTTTCAACTTGTTGGTGTTGAATATTTGGAGAAGTTAGTTACTCGGACAGGACTGAGCATTGTTCATCTGCATGCAAACCACCAAAGTGGACAAGCAGAAATGGAGGTTCCAACTTTTGCACTTGAAAATAGCCTTGCTGTACCTCTTTAGAGCAAACATATAAGCAAAGTTGTTGACCTCTTGATCTTGTTTAAATAATTTACTCTTGCCCGCCCATCTCAACTCACCCTTTGTTTGCCTTTGTAACTCAAAAGATTGATTCCACTGTAACAAAGTAGGAAATTCTGGCTTATAACCTGATCGACCTTGGTTCATACAAAGAAAGGACAGTAGCTTATCTTTTGTCTCTTTCTGATTTTAAGGGCCCGCTAGAAGAGTTTAAAAATGTTGCAGGAAGTCATAACTGGAGGTTTGTCTGAGTGCATTCACCATGATTATAAAGTTGAATCTCTAGAGGATCACAACTCTGCAACCAGTAACATCAAAGCTCCCTGACCAAATTCCTCTGTAGGAGTTGTAGAAATTGAATTTAATGTACTTAGTATACAACAGTCTTTTAATAAAACTTATTACAAACAAATTCTGATTATTTTTTAAAGTTTAATATCAAATTGGCCTTTAGGTTTTTTCCTATATTGAGCAACAAAATACAACACAATCCCTACTGTTCTTTCTGAATAGATATGGGGAGGTGGAGAAATTGCTTGGTCCATGTATATTCCAGCAGAGGGTGGCAGTACACTACCACACTCCCACAGTAAAGGAAAAGTTGTGCAGTAATATTTATGCCTTCTGTCTTCAAGGGAAGAATACATCCAGCAGATGAATATGTTTTGGGAGATGGGAGATGGGAATTAGACTGGGAAAGTAATCCCCAAATCACTCCAGTGACCTTGCTCAATCCACTCAATCTCCATCTCTCTTTCATCTGAAATATTTTTCTTCCGTAATTACCATCAGCTGATGACTACAAACCGTGATAAAGCTCCCAAGAATAATTGCCTACAAGAATGAATATGGATATCTGAAAATGGGAATCTTTCCTGATTAACTGATGATACCAGAACCATTACCTTCATCACTAACAGCAGAACAGTCACCAACAGCGTTAAGCAGGATAAACTCTGGAAGGCAAAAAGGGGCACTCTGTGGCAGGAAGGATTTACATGGCACTATGGACATGCTAATGGTCTCCTGCTTTTCCTCAGTCCAGTTTTGCTGCTTTGTTAGTAGAGTATTCTTCAAAATTTGAAAGAACTTGTCATCTCTTCAGCAGAATGTGGATTTCTCTGTTACTGTCTTAAACTTCCCTTCAGTTTTATTTGCTTAAATCCCTTTTATTATTTTTTTTTTAATAGAAAGCAGTTGAAAAATTGTTCACAGGCCAGCAAAAGAGGCAGGGTGTATTTTTTTCCTTTTGGAAAAATCTTCTAGTTGACAGAAAAAGTGGCAACTGGTGCAGCCTGCTTTAAATTACTGCAGTAAAAATACTTTAACACATTGTCAAACTTCAGACCTTGGTGACTCAAGTTTCTATATTTTTTGGATGTGAAGAAATTTCAGTGTAAGAAGAAATCAGTGCATAATAGAAAGGAATACTCCATTATGCAAATAATGAAAAATTATTTGTATACAGAGCATGATTTCTTTAATGCGCTTTTATTTCCCCTCAAGAATTTAAACCAAAGGATTATGCAGGTCAAGAAGAACTTGAAGAACAAAAGCCATTCATGATCAAGCTCTCAATATGGACTTATATTAGTAAAAACATTTGAATAACATTTTTATAATAGTAATCTAAGTAGCTTATGTTAACTTCTCTAGTAACCAAAGCCAAGAATAATTTTTGTGCATTCTTTCAGTAGACATTCATTATTTAAATATGTAAAATATGGAGGCAGTGTTCTGGAACTTCTTTTTATTAAGAGGAAAGAAGCTGGAAATGATGCCAGGAAATTTAGGTGAGGAATGGCATGCTTCTTGGCAAAAATAAGAGATTTTTTTCAGAGAATTAAAGGGAATTAAATATTTCCAGTCAAAATGGTTGTCAATAATAATTCCTTATCTTTATCTACCTTAGTGAATTTCAAAGTGTTTGAGACACTTAAAAGTAACCTTTTCACCTGTGAGTAGCTTCCTCTATAACTTCTTGTAACATCCCCAGCTATTCCTACAGGAGGTGACATGATTTTCAGCAGGGTTTTTAACCAGCAATTAACAAGCATAAAGTGATGAAATATGAAAAAAAGACAACCCAAAAACCAAACCAGGGTGATCAGAAGCTCAAAAACATTGTCTGGTTATCATTAAGATTACTTTATGTATCAATTTAGGGTTCTTTGAGGGAGGGGGAAACAGTACGTGCAGTGCTGGAGTCCTTAATGGCTCCTCTACACTATTGAACCCCACCTGGCTAATAGAAAAACCTTGTAGCAAAATTTCATTGAAGAATAAACAGGACTATAGGAGAAAAAAAGAATTTTTTAGAAC